>NW_020173201.1:4501035-4501492 GCF_003031525.2 Neophocaena asiaeorientalis asiaeorientalis
CATGAGACGCTAAGGCTGCTGCTGCCGCCACCAAGAAGCCTGTGTGTGAGAACAGGTCACTATCCACACCCCGCTTCCGGGGAGCCTGTGCGGCCCACCACTGCCAGGGTCCCGTGAGCAAGGGTCAACTCCTCCAGGAGAACACACGGCGCGCCTCAGGCTGGTGCAACGTCAAGCAGGCCTCTGCAGCGGCAGGCCCGCCCCGCACTCCATGCCCCTCCCTCCCCCTCAGCCTGAGTGAGCCAGAGCCACCGAACCAGCGGCTCCTTTAACCCCGTCCTGTCTGAGCTTCCTGTCTGAGCGAAGAACAGACGCCTTACGGCGACCTACACGCAGAGGCGGGGCCAAATCCAAAGCTGAGCCCCTGGGAGCTGTGAGAACAAAGAAGAGAAAGGGAAATCTCTCCCAGCAGCCTCCGAAGCAGCAGATTAAAGCTCCACAATCAACTTGATGTACC
>NW_020173201.1:4502225-4772029 GCF_003031525.2 Neophocaena asiaeorientalis asiaeorientalis
TATGCTTCTGTGTGAGATTTTGTCTGTATAGCTTTGCTTCCACCATTTGTCCTAGGGTTCTATCCGTCCATTTTTTTTTAATTCTTTTTTCCTCTTAATAATTATTTTTTCATTTTAATAACTTTATTATATTTTATCTTACTTTATTTTATTTTACTTAATCTCCTTTCTTTTTTTCCTTCCGTCCCTCCTTCCATCCTTCCTTCCTCCCTCCTTCCCTCCTTTCTTTCTTTCTTTCTCTCTTTCTACTTCTACTAATCCTTTCTTTCTACTTTTTCGCCCTTTTATTCTGAGCCGTGTGGATGAAAGGCTCTTGGTGCAACAGCCAGGAGTCAGTGCTGTGCCTCTGAGGAGAGAGAGCCAACTTCAGGACACTGGTCCACAAGAGACCTCCCAGCTCCACATAATATCAAACGGCAAAAATCTCCCAGAGATCTCCATCTCAACACCAGCACCCAGCTTCACTCAATGACCAGCAAGCTACAGTGCTGGACATCCTATGCCAAACAACTAGCAAGACAGGAACACAGCCCCACCCATTAGCAGTGAGGCTGCCTAAAATCATAATAGGGCCACAGACACCGCAAAACACACCACCAGACGTGGACCTGCCCACCAGAAAGACAAGACCCAGCCTCATCCACAAGAACACAGGCACTAGTCCCCTCCACCAGGAAGCTTACACAACCCACTGAACCAACCTTAGCCACTGCAGACAGACACCAAAAACAACAGGAACTATGAACCTGCAGCCTGCAAAAAGGAGACCCCAAACACAGTAAGATAAAACAAAATTGATAAACCATTAGCCAGACTCATCAAGAAAAAAAGGGAGAAGACTCAATAGGATTAGAAATGAAAATGGAGAAGTAGCAACTGACACTGAAGAAATACAAAACATCATGAGAGATTATTACAAGTAACTCTATGCCAATAAAATGCACAACGTGGAAGAAATGGACAAATTCTTAGAAATGCACAACCTGCCAAGACTGAATCAGGAAGAAACAGAAAATATGAACAGACCAATCACAAACACTGAAATTGAAACAGTGATTAAAAATCTTCCAACAAACAAACAAATAGAACTACCATATGACCCAGCAATCCCACTACTGGGCATATACCCTGAGAAAACCATAATTCAAAAAGAGTCATGTACCAAAATGTTCATTGCAGCTCTATTTACAATAGCCCAGAGGTGGAAACAACCTAAGTGTCCATCATCGGATGAATGGATAAAGAAGATGTGGCACATATATACAATGGAATATTACTCAGCCATAAAAAGAAACGAAATTGAGCTATTTGTAATGAGGTGGATGGACCTAGAGTCTGTCATACAGAGTGAAGTAAGTCAGAAAGAGAAAGACAAATACCGTATGCTAACACATATGGAATTTAAGAAAAAAAATAAATGTATGAAGAACCTAGGGGTAAGACAGGAATAAAGACATAGTCCTACTAGAGAATGGACTTGAGGATATGGGGAGGGGGAAGGGTAAGCTGTGACAAAGCGAGAGAGAGGCATGGACATATATAAACTACCAAACATAAGGTAGCTAGCTAGTGGGAAGCAGCCGCATAGCACAGGGAGATTAGCTCGGTGCTTTGTGGCCGCCTGGAGGGGTGGGATAGGGAGGGTGGGAGGGAGGGAGACGCAAGAGGGAAAAGATATGGGAACATATGTATATGTATAACTGATTCACTTTGTTATAAAGCAGAAACTAACACACCATTGTAAAGCAATTATACTCCAATAAAGACGTAAATAATAATAATAATAATTCCTCAGGTAGCTTGTCTGAACTCTGAAAGGATAGTATAGCTCTCAAAATCTCAGCAGAGGGGAAAAAAATTACCTCACAGCTGCAATTATTATGCCTTTATAAAAATACTTTCTGAAAAAAATGTGTAGTGAGAATACTCATTGATGTTTAAAGCCAGTTACTATTGAGAACTTACAAGATCTTTTTCATGGAGCACATTCATTTCATAAATTGATACTGAAACCTACAAAAGATGTCTTCAATATATAAATATTTCTCACATGAATATATGCAAATAAGAAAGTCTGTCAAAATTGCTAATATTAAACATGCTCCAAGTACTGACTTACTTTAAACAAGAATCTTATAAATTCCTCAAATGCATTAAATGGAAAGAATGACACAACAATGAGAAGATATTCCTCCATGGGTTCCTCATAACTTCTTGGAAATTAGCAAAATGTAAGCTTCATTTATTTATCCAAATTTTTCCATGTCTATATGCTCACGAAGGACACTATTCTGTGAGGCATTTACCCTGCCCACAAAGAGACCTCTTGTATCATGGGGTTTGGCCACAGCTTCAGAAAGAATAAAAATATGCAAATGGAAAATTAAACTTGCAGTTTTGTTTTGTGAAAGTTTGGAGTGAGAAGTCTCTAGTGAGCAGAAAGAAAAGGTTAGCAATTTTTAATATCCAAAATGATCAGTCATTCACTATACACGTCTCCGGTGAACTACATAATGTCAATGGTGTCACAAAAGCAAGGCAGAAAATGAAAGTCCTAACAGCTTTAATTTAGGGGAAAAAGATCCCTGGAAGATGTTTTTCTCCCTCTAGATCACTTCAGGTTTACACAACATGCATTTTATAATTCTTAATTTATGTTTGGCAAGAATGTTCTCTCTGGCTTTAAGACCTTACCCATTTCTCCATCTGATATTTTGTGGTTGCAATTTTCTAGTTTAAAATGGGTGGTTCTCATTTCATTCACAAGAAACATGATGCCTTAAAAAAGATCTGGTCAACCTCTAGAGATGCACATTATTATTGCAGAATTGTAACAATACCTACTTATATGAGGGAAAAGAAGCAACGCTTAGCATTATATATATATATCACTCCAGTTAATTCTTACAGCCCTCAAATGGCCATACTTAGGCTTGGAGACAATAAGAAACTTGCCCAGGGTCACAAATAACTAAATTTCTGAAGATGTGGCACATTTTGACAATTCTAAAGAGCATAGAAATAACTGCTTATTTATTCATTTATTCAGTTATTCAACAAGCATTTGCTACTAAGTACCAAACATAATTAGATGTGGGAAAACAAACTGGAATAAGTTTGGATTCTTGCCCTCAAGGAAATTACCTTCTAGTTTGGAAGAGAGACCATTAAATAAACACAGTGTTACCCACAGATACTCACAGACCTAAGTAGTGGAACTGACATAAGAGCCCTGAAAGATATGAAATTGAAACTATCTTCCTCTAATTAATAAATATTTACAATAGTAACAGAATAGAAAACACTTGGCAAGCTCATCCAAAAAATACTGATTTTGATTTGTGGTACTTACATAAAATAATAAAAGTGAACTCAGTCATAACATTTTGAAAGCTGTGTCATTTTTATTTTCTTAAAAATTTCATGGAATTGAGCTTTTATTGAGCACCTACAGATTGGTATAGGTGCACCCAAATTGTAACTATGCTAATTTAAGGGACACAATTTGCAGCAATGATAGAAAACTTAATGCTGAATACTAGTTATTCCAAATGACTGCTAGTGTTTCAAGGATCAAAACTAAGTCTGATAAAATTTATATTTGTTAGCTGAAATAAGCATGCTCAGTATTCCAGTTGAATGACTGGCATCCACCTTTCATATACTGAAAAGCCAGCATTAGACATTAACTGTTCAAAAAAATACTATTAGGAATGCAAACCTCAGAGCTTCTTCTAAAGAAATGTAGCGTTCAAGCCTGCTAAGTTTCCGTAAACGGGCTTAGGGAGTAAAAAGGCGGCCTTCTCTCTAGGTAAATACTGTAGAGAAGTAATATAACTTATTCAGAAAACAGACAACAGACCAAGACATCTTCTTTCACATCAGTGCAGTGACTGAATGTCAAACCAGGTACTAAGGTCACGGTGTCACATGTGAAGTGAGGATTTTGCCATCCATGCTAAGGCTTTGAGGTCTATCCCACATAGGTAAACAGCAGGCCTACTTTTAGTCTCTCATTAGTGTCATTAAGCTTAACACTATCTTAAATTCTGTGCTAATGAAAATTTCTTAGAAATATTAGTATTTTAAGATGCTGTGTTGGCTTATGACAGGGTTCACGGCAGTCTGCCCAAAATATGCCACTTGGGCATATTGATTATTTTGAATTAAAGTTACTTAAGAAACAGTCAGTATAAGATGGACATTCTGACTCCTCTTTGTCCCCCTGAAAGCAGGAAATAAATCTCCCATGTGAAAGGTATCCTGCCTGCACCAGGAGAAAGGAAGAAATCCTTACTACCAGAGATAGGGAATTCAAAGACAAGAAGGCCGTGCAAGCAAACCTTTTTACTTCTTTACTAAAATACTACCCCAAGCCCAAACCCCTTCATCTTGTCGGTTCTTCACAAATGTATTGTTTCTTGGTCTAAAAGGTATAAAAGCTTCCTACTTTAGTCACTTATTTGAGCATCATATTTTTATGAGCTCTGGTACAAATTTAAATTTGTTTTTCTCCTGTTAATCTGTCTTATGTCAATTTAATTATTAGACCAGCCAGAGAGCCTAGAGGGGAAGAAAGGAAAAGTCTTCCTCCCCTACATGTACGCTCATTCAATACAGTGCTTTTTAGTTTCTATGTGCAGTTCTGCTTTTCCTATGAGATTGTCAGTTTCTGGAGAGCAAAACCTGGTTAGCACAGTGATTACTATGGAGTTGGTGATCAAAACACATCTTGAATAGAATTGAATTGTAGTCCTAATTTCAAAGTATTTTGTACCTCTGACAGTTTACTTAAAAAGCAGACAAGACACCAATTTCACATCCACCATCTCTATTGGTATGTCCAAGGCTATGAAATTTTGCCTGTCGTATTTCCCAAGATTCAATAAATCAGTTTCAAAGACATTTTAACACACTTGAGAAAAGGAACTTCTGAGTGAAAGGTCATTGCTTTCATGTTAACATTATTATTTTTCAAGACGTCATAGTCACAAAAGACTTTATATGGCTTGTCACAACTGAAGCTGAAAAATGTTATGATTGCCATTTATATTTTATTAAATAAATAGCATTACATAAATACTGTTTATATTAGCAACACAAAACTGAATTTTTAAATCACTTATAATATTGAGATCTTTTTCTATTTTCTTACTTTTCTAAAATGGTTTAACACTTTTAACATTTTTCTAGAATATATCAGCCACTGACTTGTACTTCAAGCTCACCCAAGGTAAAAAATTCAAATCTTCATCATTCAGCTATTATGAGAATAAATAGTTAATACCTATAACACCCTCAAGTTATTTACAGAAAGCATTTTTATACTGGTACTATTAGTTTTTTTTTATTTGTTTTTTGCGGTATGGGGGCCTCTCACTGTTGTGGCCCCTCCCGTCGCAGGGCATAGGCTCCGGACGCGCAGGCCCAGCGGCCATGGCTCACGGGCCCAGCCGCTCCACAGCATGTGGGATCCCCCTGGACCGGGGCATGAACCCGCGTCCCCTGCATCGGCAGGCGGACTCCCAACCACTGCGCCACCAGGGAAGCCCTATTAGTTTTATATGCTATTTTTAATACATTAAGAAACAATATTCAGGAAAATTTACCTCACTTCTGCTATAATAATATTTTAATTAGGAACCCTCTATCTTGAAAGACAATTTAGGGCATCTCAAAAGATGCCCTGAAATTCTGGATAATAAAAGAATCTATTAAATATGTTCTAAAAGCAATACAACTTCAGTTTACCAAAATTAACACATTCAATATAATATTATGTCATATGTTGATTTAGTGTTTGCTAACAAAATATGAATAAAATGTAAAATACCTAAGGATAAAATTTATCCAGGCTAAATTCAGCTTACAATATTCTAAATAAAGAACCTGAATGATATTGATTACAAACGTAGACAATTCTTTCTATACATATTTATCATTAGTACTAGATAAATTGATAAACAGTAAATGTTGAATCCCAGTAAAACAAAAACCATATCCCTAACTGTCTAAGTTCAATAATAATTGCTTGAAATATGGTTTGTACCTGTGGATGCAAGAGGCAAAAGTACATCAAATGTATGTGAGTGAACAGAGTGGAACTCACACAGACTCACTGCACTGTCTTGGGAATTGGGTCATTTATAAGTGTTAAAGATTTTTCTCACTTTAGTTCAGGGTGTTAATCAACGTCTTCTACTTACAGGAGGGTCTGCATCTTCAGCATAAACGGTTGTGATAGGTGTACCCTTGGCGGCATCTGGAGCCACTATCCCTTTGTAGATCCGTTTACTAAATACTGGAGGATAATCATTCATATCCTGTAAAAACACAATTAAGAATTTAGTGCTTCTGTTGAAACCAGGTGAGGTACACAGTGACTAGACCGGCTCCATCTCTTCATATCACACAACCCATTTGCCACTGTCAGCCTTCCATCCTCTCAATTCCATTACACTCACTTCAGAATGGCACCCCAGAGGAAACTGCCAGAGTTCCTATACAGTATCAATGTGTGTGATACCTGCCCCATTCTACCAAAGGCCATTCTACTCAAGTAAAGAGGCTGTCACACACCCTGTGCTCCTCCAAATACATCTTTCAGATATTTGGAGTGATGTGTGAAATTTTCTCTAAAGGTACTTCTAATGGTATGATGCAGTTTTGAACTCTGAAAAGTAGGAAAACATTCATAAAAGGTGCCCTTCTATGAGACAGGTGTAGAAGACAGTATTTTTGTTTGTTTTGTTGTTGTTGCTTTTAAAGAAAGCTCTTTAATGTTTCTGTTGCAATTGCAAATTCTTTATATATATACTTAGCATAATAGTATGATTATAACATTTCAAATGCAAATTGTGAAATATCCTTTTATGCCATCTTACATTTTTACAAACATAAAATGATTAAAGGATGTTTTCCCTGCACCACACTACAATAATGACACATAGGTTAGATGTTCTCAGTCAGAAAACAATTTTAATTTATTTAAAGATTTTTCAAAGTGATTTATATGCATCCTTTAAGTTTTCACAATTCAATGATATAAATGCATTGCTATTATGTTTATTCATTAAATGATATTTATCAGGTTCCTCCCATTTTTATGACCCAATGCTAGGCTCTGGGGACAGTGTGGTGGCTCAAGAAAAGATGTTCCTGAATTTGTCACTTAACTGCCATTTGACAGGTAAAGTTACTGATTCTGCCAATAGCTTAGCAACGTCGCCTAAATTAATCTACTTATTTGGCAAAACCACTAATTAGTCTGGTCTCCTGAGAGCAAGACCATGTTTTTCTCAAACAGTTTATCTTTGATGGAGAATTTCAAATCATTTTTTTTCTCAAAAATAATGTTTATTAACCTGGCTGATTTATCTTTCCTAAATTTACTTTTTAAAAAAATAATCATTGCACCCTGCATTTTGCAGGGCACTTTTGGTCAAATATATTTGAGCCCCAAACTAAATTTGTTAGTTATCTTATTCTCCTTGTCATCTTTTTCTCACTTGATGTTAAAAACAAAAGAAGAAAAAAAAAAAAAAGAAGAAGAAAATTATTCTACACAGTCTTTGATATTTGCTCTGATACAACAATTTTTTTGCACAATGTAAATTGGAAACACACAAATTAACTGATTAAAAACACCTCTTTTTGCAAAGAGGTCAGGATAATTAACTATTACAATCAAATCGAGCTTGCTTTTATGTTCACAATAGACTTCTGAGTCGTGAATCTGAAAAACCCTGTAGATTCTAGTAAAAATTGGAGACCTTGAGCTGTAAGAAAAACTGAAAAATAAAAAACATCATTTTCTCTGTTTTGACATGTAGTATTCACAGCCTCTACATGAAAAAGACTTCCTTTATAAATGATGAGCTTTAGAATCTGAACAAGTAAATAAACCTAGGAAGCACTGGTTCTCTATAATGAGGAGAGTGGAGGGTATTGATCTTGAGGTTTCAGGCAGGGGGTGAATATATAAAACATTTGCATGCACACTTCCTCCTGCTTTCAAGAGTGCCAATTATTTTAACAAGTGAGTCTTGTAACCAAAGGGGTAGAACTCCTCTTGCACTCCTAAATTATAACTTCTGAAGGTTAGAAAAGGAGCCCAACTGTGATTTTTCTCTACATGAGTTTCCCAAATCACATAAACTCAATATATTCCTATGAATTTTCTTCTCCCGCCCCCCACAGGGGACATTAAAAATCTTAATGTAATCTTAATTCTTCAGGGAAAAAAATAATATGTGATTTCCTAGTTATGTCAATACAGCCACTGACAGTGTTGAGTACAGTAGCCTTTTTATTTTTTGGCCGGGAAAGTAGTCACCGATCACCTTCTAACTGAACACACAGTGGACATTTTTATAATCTGGCTTCACAAACTGATTATACAGAAACCTAAATAATTGAACACCACTAAAAGACTGGTATCCCCCTTTGGTCTGCTTGCCACTGACAACGTGAAGAATAAATCAATACAGTTATTGTAGCTGTGTTTCTTCTTCTGGTACATTGTACATATTTTGAGGTTACAATCTTTCACTGTGGCTAAGCTGTGTAGCCAGTTGCACACAGTTCTTGCATGATGCATTATTTCAGATTAGAGAATTTACTGAAATGCAATGCCAAAGAGCATAATCAATACTTCATTATATTTATGCTCCAGGGATGTCTGAAGAAAAATGTACATAAATCTGCTTCTGTACAAATGCTCTACTATGCAGCAAATTAAGGATAAACTCCACTCTCCAAACGCAAGCCCTTTTCTGTTGCCCATTGTTCCACTAGAGGGCAGTATTGACAGAAATAAAATTTCATTTTCTATTCTCTTGTTAACAATTTTATTATTAAGTTTCCTTTCTGTGGCTATACTTTTTGTTGGTCTGAACAAAAATTACTTTTCATGTTTCTAAAGAGTATTCTGAATATTACCATCTTGAACTAAGACTTGATCTTCTTAGAAAAAAAGATTGTTGTACAAGTACGCATAATTAGTTTCCATGTATCAAGCAACAAAAACTGCACCTGAAGATAGTTATCTAAGAGGAAGAAAATATGAGTTTCATTTATTTATTTTCTAAACTCGTCTAAAATAATCACAGAAACCATTTCTGCTTTGACAGACCACAGAGTAGATTTAAGGAATCTTTTTTAATGAGCATACCAGGAAGATAGGAACTTGCTGGTGAATTTACAAATTAATGGCACGTTCTCTATTGAAAGCGATGAGAAATAGATGACAGAATTTTTAATTTCTGGAATCATAGGCTGAAAGCTGTTCTCGATAAGAGGCTATTTTCCTGACAGAAGAGTACTAACTGGTTATATTCCGATCATCTTTCTTTAAATGATGAAAATATAGAGAACGTCAGCCCTCATCTTAAGCTCTCATGCATGCTCTGTGAGGAGACCAGATGGTGTGCGCCAGTGGGTGGAATGGCTCCTACAGTACCCTCTAGTGTTATCACTAGCCACATAGAACCGTTGGCTGCCCTGCTCTCTGAAATCCCTTAAGGCTTATGGAGCTGATGCCTCCTCTTCCTTGGCAGACGACACAGTTGATTTTTTCCTCTGCCTGTTACCAGTTCTGTTCTGCACTACCAGACACCCTCTATTTACTGTTTCAGTTGTTTTTTTTTATATTATCTACCTTCTGCTGTTTCTTCCGTCTTGGTTTCTTTACTTGCCTTTCTGTCTTTTCTGACTTCTCTACCTTCTCTTGTGATTCTGCCACATAGGGTCATAAAGGCCCTATCTCCAACCAACCAAACAAATCTTTCCTTTTATGTTTTGCATGGGGCTCTCTTAAACACAAGTTACAAACTTACCTCAATGTTCTTTTTTGTTTTTGGATCAAAACCTGTACTGGGAAGATTCTTTCTTAGCTGCCTAAATTTGTTTTTTGTTTTGGTTTGGTTTTATTTCTGAGTTTGAAGCTTTTCTGGATTCTTGGGGGATAGTATTATCCCTAATGTAAGGTAATCAATGTTACACTTTGCCACAAGTAGCAAAATGTACACTATAGCTCTCAGTATCACAAATATTGATGGAGCTCCCACTGTGCATTAGGTAGTACTTTAGGTGCTGGGGATATGGTTACCACCAAGAAAGATACAGTGCCTGCTAGTACTGAGCTTACAGTTTAGTGTGGAAAGCAAAAAATAAATAAATATTAGCAAGTGTGATGGATGTTATGAAAGAGAAAGTATAAGGATGTGATGGGAATATATAGTTAGGAGTTTAAATTTCACATAGGATGCATCTCTGTTACCTGAGCAACTGCCTCATCACTCATGCACTCTGGCAGGTAAAACAGTCCTTCAAAATTGATGGTTAAATTAGAAGAGGTTAACATTGTGTAATGTTGACAAATCCACTAATTTAATATAAAATTCCATTCCCATCTAGTTTCTCTGAACTGGAATGGTAATATAGGGGGAAGGCAGTTGATAGGTTTTTGGATTTTTTTTCCAAGCCATGACACTGTGGTCAATTGGGAGAATACGTGCACATTCTAAGCTTGAATATTTGAGCATCAATTCAAATAACATCACCCTATTTCAGACTTCCTCCAAAGTGCATCACAATTATATATATATGTATGTGTGTATGTATATGGTTTATTTTTACTGTATATCAGACGTTATGCTAAGTGTGTTAAATTTATCATCTCAATTAATTTGCCTAAAGTAGATGTTAGCTATTATTATTATTGTTCCTATTTTTAGAATAAGGAAACTGAAGCTTAGAGAAATTAAGTTGCTCACGATTATCCAGCTAATAAAGGGTAGAGCTAAGATTTAATTCTGGTATGTCGGATCCTAAAGGCATCATTCTGCTACTTGCAGGTGAGGAGAAAGGGAACTGGCAAAGTCATCAGAAGATTATACATAAAATGACTTGAGTAGGATTTTCATTAAAATTCCACACATAAAATTTTAAATACCTCTTTCCAAAAATATTTTACATTTTTAAGAATTCTTCTAACTAGTTACTACAATTTTATCTTGGCAACCTTGCAAGCTTCTAAACACTGCATAATTCTAATCTATTTCCCTGAAGATAATTTTTATAATTATTTATGAAGCTTTTTTTTTGGTAAAAAGAGACTTTCAGCAGTCATATTTGTACATTTTAAACAACTTATTCAATATTTAACCCTACAAATAGTTATTTTCACTAAAACCTAATAAAGTTTTTTCCAAATTGCATTCTTTGGAAAATTAGTCCTATCAAAAGCTTTACAAATGAAATTCCATGATCAATGGTGGGAAATCACGTTTTATTTTCTTGAGATTCACAACATACACTAGCATATTTAAGGCTCCTATATAAAGGCCTACGGCATAGATATCGGTTTATTTTTATATATAGCAGTGTTTCCCAAATCAACTTGTCTATGTAATACTTTGTGTATGAGACACCCAGTACCATCTTGAGGAGCTAGTGCTCTATGAAGTATATCATGAGAGACCCTGATGATGATAATATATTGAAGGCACAAATTATTACTGTTTGGAATACTGTATGACTTTGGTGAAGTCAAGTTCTCAGAGTACATACTGAGGACACCAACATATCAAGAGTGCCCCCCTGTATGAGGCAGCCAATTCACTGGGGTAGAGATCGCAGCTATAGTCATGATAGGATTGGAAAATGGTACCAATGCTTAGCAGTAACTAGTATCAACAAGGCTTATCAGCATCTATTGTCCCCACTGGGAGAGCTGTGGTAAGGCAAGCCTGGTCTCATTTGCCTTGGCAGGCAGGGAAGAATGTGATCATCACTGAAGGGTAAAATTACTTAATTGTGTATACTCTATAAGTAAAGCATTTTCTTGGGACTCCCAGAAATCAGTGGGTGATATATGGGGAGCCATAGCAATATAAATTACTCCTGTTTAAGATATTATGTTATCTCTGGGCTTGTACGTTTTTATCTGTTTCCTCTGGTTTGGTTCTTCAGTGAAAATATGTTACATCTTTGTTGTAAAGCTGTAGAATAGCAGAATAGGCAGATACTTTAAGAAACCATCTGAATCAGCCCTATGACACACCCTCCTTGATGTATTCATATTCTTTAAACACGGAAGTGAATATATTAGAAAGAATATACTCTTAAGAATCTGATAGCACAGAATAGAACAGAGGGTAATATTTGAAGGCCATAGTCCTAAATGGGTATTTTCTCCAGGTGAACCAACCTCAAGGTGAAAATCAGCAAGTCATAAAAAATAATGATCAATCGGGAGGAGGGAGGAGGGTTAAATTAGAAGTATGGGATTAACACACCGCTATATATAAAGTAGATAAACAGCAAGGATTTACTGTGTGGCATAGGGAACTATATTCAGTATCTTATAATGGAAAAGAGAAAAAAATATATGTATGTATAATTGACTCACTTTGCTGTACATCTAAAACTAACAATATTGTAAATCAACTATACTTTAATAAAAAAAAATAATGATCAATTAGACCATAATCCCACTAGTTGGTCCATTGAAGATATCTTTTACTCAGTCTCCTCCCTCCAGAGCAAGGGAAGGAAAGATGCTATAAATATTGAAATGTCCAGAGTTTCTGATTTGTTTGAATCCTGGATTATCTCCTTGTCTCTCAAACCACAGCTCCTTTGACCAAATCAAAACAAGGACTCTACTAATACTGTCACCACAGAACATCAGCGGCAAATCACTGCCTGTCAGGTGTCCATAGTTTGGCAAATGCCACCTTGGTACTGGGCATTGAGTTTCTATCTATCTTCTTTCCTATACACTTTGGGGGTAGGAACATTCCTTTCCTTCGCAGAAGAAGAAACCACTCTGAAAGATGAAAATGCTAGCTCTATCTTCCAAGACTCATCGTATTTCCTAATAACCTCAGCCCTTCTAGATGGTCTTTCATTTCTGGTCCCTCCATCTATCCCTGCCTACTCCCATACCTGCACCCTCTTTTACAGGTAAACACAACCAGGGGTGAATTCAGTCTCCTTCCTTCACAGAAGCATCTCCCTCACTCTCTCTCCTACTCGCATGCAGCCATTCTATCTAAAATTACAATCAGCAAATGACTTAAGTCATCTGTTTATCTTGGACAAGTTCTTTACATTCCTTTTAATGCTACCCAGAATTATATACACATTTAAATATTTCAATCTTTCTGGCTTATATTCAGCTTTTGGCTTACTATAGAAAACAGATCTTCTCTTTCCGTGTATTTTCTATATTATATTATTATAACTCAGTTTGTAAGGGCAGATTTTTCTCTGGATTTTATGTGTAAAACTATTTAGAATTTTATTTCATTTTCCAGAGGTTTACCCATATCATGTAATTTACTATTATCACAGATTCAATTCTTATAGATATTTAATAAATATACAATGAAAAAGGCCTTGTTTTATAAATGTTCTGCAAAACCTTTGCAACAAAAATACATATTACTTGTACGATCATGATTAGTTTTGTTTTGGATCCTTGAAATTTGACACCAAGAAAGCTCTTTGCAGGTGTCTGTGATAAAATTCCATTTTCCTTCTACTGTGAAAATATTTTTCCTTTGAAATAAATATTATTTCAATTATCTCAAATACTTCAATTTCCCCATTATCACTTCAATTTTTAAAAAGTTTGATGGACTAGATAGGAAGTACCTGATCTTTTTTTCCTTCTTTACAAAAGAAATTATGTTTCTGCTCATTTTCAAAGAGAGATCTACAAGATGCTTTCCCCTTGGTGACTGTTTTGGGTAGAAATATCTCTTGGCAAATCCTATGCAATTATGTTATCAGTAAAACAGCTTGTCCGTACTGCAAGTTAACAGACCAACAGCAGAAAATTTGCAAGCTTGGGAAAGATTTACATTTGTAGAGAAATGAGAATTGTATTCCACTCTTCCCTTCAAAACAAACAAATACGATATTTTTATGGGCCCCAATAGTATACAATACAGTTTTAAAATTCTCTTTGTGATAATCTTATCCTGAGTGATCAGGAGAAAGGAAAGCAAGTGTCAGCCTGCATTTGGAGAAATGTTCACCAAATTTTATTATGCTTAAATAACCTTGAAAAAGAAAACAAAGTGGCACTGAAAAATGTCTAGAATTAAATATTAAGTTTTGTTTTAAATGTACAATAATCCAGAAATAACTTTGTATAGGTCAGGAACCCCTGACCAATGAAATAGTTTGACTTCTCTAAATAAGATAGAGCAACTGAGACAATAACATCACTCTTATTTCTAAAGAAAGAAAGAGCCCATCAATGAGCAACATTTCGCACAAGCTGATGTAGAATCCTTGAGTGAATCCCCTGTATTAAAATAAAGGGGTGGTTAGGGAATGTAGAAGGCATTTTAAGAGACTGAAGTCCCAGATAGAGAATGAATCTTATTTAGTGCACATCCTGCTTGTTCAGATGATAGTTTGGGACTCAGTTTGACACCAATGACTTCTTCCATCAAAAAAAAAAAAAAAAAATCCAAGCACATAAGTCTAAACTGAAATTAGAGCAGCCAAGCTAGAGTCTATGAGGGATTATAACTCTCCATTATCAACCACATCTATCCTGAGAGAGAAGGCTACATACCACTTGAGCATCCATCTTTGAATCTGGGAATTTTAGGGTGAAGGTCCTTAGTAGCAAATCTTTTCTTCACTTATTGCCCAGAACAGCCAATAGATGGACCATTTTTTCTATTTAAAATGTTTTTAGTGTTCAACACCATCAAAGCATATGGGTAGGCAAAACCAGGTAGATGGTCCAGAAGCCATTTTGCTCATTTAGTTCACTTAGGTCAGTCTCATCTTTTAGTCTTTTTCATGTCTTTACCTATCATGGCATCTTCATAACCACCAATATTATCATGTTCCTAAAATTTCTGTAAGCAGATTTCTAAATTTCTAAATGTCATATCATAATACTGTGGCAAAATAATATTTCTAAATATGCACTGAAGCCCCTCAGGCCCTCGATGATTTTGTATTGTTCCTTGATCCTTCCCTAGACTACTAGAGCACTGAAAATCAATGTCTCAGGAAAGAGAGACACAAATAGAAAAGCAGCTTACCCAAGAAAAGATTTTGATAGTTCACATTGCTATTCCCAAAGAGAACTTAATGCTGAATAAAATTTTAAGTCCCTGAAATGATACATTTACAAATCCCTGAAACAGATAAAATTCTTAGGACAGAGAAACACAAAATGCAAGGAGTAGATACAGAACCATCGTGGACCCCAGAGAAAGAAGGAATGCAGACCCTAATAAAATACTCCAGATAGCGTTAGGGCATCTGAGAATGGAAAGGATTTGTGTTCCCCTTTCGAATGTATTGGGGTTGGCCAAAAAGTTCGTTCAGTTTTTTCCATAAGGTGACTCTAGTAGCTAACTTCATTCGAAAAAATTGTTAGAATGTATTGGGACAGCTGCCATATCAGCATGCGTTTAAAAAAAAAACATCAAAACTGGTGAATTTTTGTGTAGCCATTGTAATATTGAAGATGGAAGAAAAAAGCAACATTTTTGGCAAGTTATACTTTATTATTTCAAGAAAGATAAAAATGCAACTGAAACGCAAAAAAAAAAAAAGATTTGTGCAGTGTATGGAGAAGGTTCTGTGACCGATCAAACATGTCAAAAGTGGTTTGTGAAGTTTCGTGCTGGAGATTTCTCATTGGACAATGCTCCACGGTCAGGTAGACCAGTTGAAGTAGATAGCAATCAAATTGAGGCATTAATTGAAAACAATCAACGTTATACCACGCAGGACAGCCGACATACTCAAAATATCCAAATCAAGTGTTGGAAAATCATTTACACCAGCTTGGTTATGTTGATCACTTTGATGTTTGGGCTCCACATAAGAGAAAAAACCTTCTTGACCATATTTCCACATAGGATTCTCTTCTTAAACGTAATAAAAATGTTCTGTTTTTAAAACAAATTGTGATGGGTGATGAAAAGGTGCTACTGTACAATAATGTGGAACGGAAGAGATCATGGGGCAAGTGACATGAACCGCCACCAACCACACCAAAGGCTCATTTTCATCCAAAGAAGGTGAGGTTGTGTATACGGTGGGATTGGAAGGGAGTCATCTATTATGAGCTCCTTCTGGAAAACCAAACAATTAATTCCAACAAGTGCTGCTCCCAGTGAGACCAATTGAAAGCAACACCTGTTACCATCAGGTAATGCAAGACCACATATTTCTTTGATGACCAGGCAAAAACGGTTACAGCTTGGCTGGGAAGTTGTGATTCATCCACCCTAATTCACCAGATGTTGCACCTACAGATTTCAATTTATTTTGGTATTTAAAAAATTCTCTTAATGGAAAAAATTTCAATTCCCTGGAAGACTGTAAAAGGCACCTGAAACAGTTTTTTGATCAAAAAGATAAAATGTTTTGCGAAGATGGAATTATGAAGTTGCCTGAAAAATGGCAGAAGGTAGTGGAGTAAAACGGTGAACACATTGTTCAATAAAGTTCTTGGTGAAAATGAAAAATGTGTTTTTTATTTTTCCTTAAAAACTGAAGGAACTTTTTGGAAGACAGCAGGACTCCAGGGAAGAAGTGACATCATGTGTGTACCAGCAGATAAGCCTAATTCAAGTGTAAAGTAAAGGCAATAGAATAATCCCCACATCCCACCCTGATTGCAGGATTATCTTAACAACAACAGCAAAACACACAAGAAAATCCACACTCAAAGATCTTACAGTCAAGAGCATTAGAGCATTTACCTATATGATAAATATAGTTATGCTAATCATATACTGGTGAAATCTTTAACAATCTTCTATGTTTTCATATCAATATTTTATTGTCTAAGAAAACCAATTGCATACCTTATTTATCAGGTAAACAATCAAACAAAAGTGATGATTTCTTGTACCATCATTTATACCTGGCAGTGCCCTTTAAGAATGAACATTGTACAAAAGCTGCCTATGACCTTCTGTGCCTTATAACCTGTGTACATACAGCCCTCTATGGAAAGCTGCTTTCAAGAACTGAAGTCATTCCCAGAACTTTCCACATGCTTTAGGTAGCCAACTAGAACCAGATGGTGTAAAGTCCTGAGTAATTTATCATAGGTGAATTCTGCTAAACAATTTACCTCAAACACATTACAGGTTGTAATTCTAGGCATCTCAAGCGGCAAACTTTAAATGAACATAGGTTCCTATGGTTTTCTGAATGATCTCCAGAATCAGACAACCTAACAGAACTGGTGAGTCAAATAACTTGATCCCATTCAGTTAGGATACATTTCTAGTGATGTAAGGTGACTGCAAGAAGTACAAATAGTCCTGCTGTATAGCAGACCAATGTGTGGTTGCCAAATTTGTATTGCAGTTCTACCATCTATAACTAAATATTAATTCAAAATTTACACATACTTCCATGTTTTCTTCTAATTTCATAGATTTTATTTTTTTAACATGGAAACCTGGTCTCAGTGGTTACCTGGCAAAATCTGAGTCATAATCATAAATCATATATTTTTTGTAGAACATATACATTTGTGAACATAATATGAATTAAAATATCTATATTAAAGTGAACTTAAATTGCTTACCCAATTAATCTTATTCACATATTTCATTCGTGGACTTATTGAAACTTTCTATAAGCTTCCTTGTAAAGTCTTCATTTATCATATAGATCTTCTGTATCCTTGTCACTCTCCCTTTTTCCTTTTCCTTCTCTCCTCTCTCACTCTTTTGCTCTCACTCTGTGTGAATCTGTTTCTTTCTGACTAGCTCTGTCTTTTTAACCATTCAAACTCCAGTCGGGTACCAGAGAAAACATGTTAAGAGGGTAGTTTCAAATTTGTACTTTCTTCCCCGGACCAAAAATCATACAAAACATGTTTATGAAAGCACTTTTATGTCACCAAAGAAATAAAGGTCATTTGAAGTCATTTTTTAGTACTAAATACCTTTAATAAAGCAGCTCGAGGATCATTTGTATGTGTATATTTGTAACTGAAGTATATTTTTCAACATCTGATACTCACACAACCTGTGTAAGAATCATCTGTGTACTTTTCTAATATACTGATGTCTCAGATGCTCCTGTGAGAAAGGTGCCCCTTTGGGAAGGAGAAGAGGGATCTGAAAGTTGGGTATGCAGCTCAGATGACCTTTATATACACTAACATGTGAGAACTGATGAATCTTTCCTCATGTCTTCTTTTAAATACACAGCTTAACAATCACAAGAAACCCTAAAGGTGGAAGACGACATGCTTTTCTAGGCAATCAACTGGTGCAGGGTATTTTATTAAGCTAGAAGGCAAATCTAGAGAGGCTGAGAGAGTCCCCAAGGTCATAGAACTTGAAAATGGTTGAGCAAGAAATTAACCCCAATTCCATCTGATTCCAAAGCTTGTTTCATTCCAGAATCTTGAGTTCCAACTAAACTAAACTAACTAGTTCTTGGGGGCTTAGAATTCTTAAACTTTCAGAATCCTCTTATGCTTTTTTTTTAATTTTTATTTTTTTAAGTTGAAGGATTTGGATGAAGTTATTATCCCTGGTGCTGTGGAATCTGGACTAAAGTGTAGTCTAGAGAAATTATGACTTGATTGAAGTCACAGAGCTAATGGTGGACCCAGGGAGACACAATGTTTGAACTCTTATTTAGTGGTTCTTTCAAACTTATTTTTTTTTTTTTTGCGGTACGCGGGCCTCTCACTGTTGTGGCCTCTCCCGTTGCGGAGCACAGGCTCCGGACGCGCAGGCTCAGCGGCCATGGCTCACGGGCCTAGCCGCTCCGCGGCATGTGGGATCTTCCCGGACGGGGGCACGAACCCGTGTCCTCTGCATCGGCAGGCAGACTCTTAACCACTGTGCCACCAGGGAAGCCCCCAAACTTATTTTTTATAAGTTAAATAATATAGTTATTTCCCAAGTCTTTGTAAATACTGTACATTCAAAATTTTATGTTCTGGCTCTGGTACCACATATAATTATGAATCCTGCCCCCAGATATTATACTATAGTGTGGATTTAAAAAAATAACAAAAACAGGAACTACATGTAGAGAGTACAAAGTAGGCAACCAGAAGTCATCTATATTCCTTACCTTTACTATCACTGTGACAGTAGCAATACCAGGTGGCATTGTTCCATAAATATCAAAGGCCTCCACTAGAAAAGTGATACTTGCTTCCTGGTCTGGAAATGCCTCATAGTCCAAACTCCTTAAAAGGGAGAGCTCTCCTGTAAATGGATGTAGAGCAAAAATGTGCTTCACTTCCGGACTTCTTATCCGATAAGATACATTAGCTCCGAGGTCAACATCTTTGGCCTGTAACAAATTAAGAAGAAGAATGGTTATATCACTGCCATTGCCAAAATAAAGAAATGCAGGACTGACAGAAGTCATGTGTCAGTACCTAGAACAGCATGAAATGAATGATGATCAAAAGGCATGTTTCAGAGAGAAACATTTTTTAAAGTAATTTACCAGATAGAGGGAGAGGGAGAGAAAGAAAGAGAACAAGTCAGAGACAGAGACCCATGAGGTTTTGTCATTGTTGATCTTGTTACTGTACCTATTTTATTTGAAAAAATCACTAATTAAAAGGATCATACCACAGTAAAGAAATAAATATTGTCATAAATGATTGCTTATTATTTCCTGACGATTGTATAACCATGAAAAATAATACCTTAAATAAAAATAAGTATTAGTGTGTGCTTTCCATAAACATAACAGGTTATTAAAGGGCTATATGAAAACGTAAATATATCTTCTCACAAAGATCCTATAATACATTTCTAGAGATCACTCTATTATACCTCCCTTCTTTTAACTAATACTTATTGAGTGTGCACAAGGTGCTATAGAGATGCACAAGATGAATACAAACAAGATACCTACCCTCCAGATTACTGTCTCAAAGAAGAAATAAGACAGAAATACCAAAATAAAAGGGATACATGGATGGACCTAGAGATTGTCATACTGAATAAAGTAAATCAGAGAGAGAAAGACAAGTATCATATGATATCACTTATATGTGGAATCTAAAAAAATGGTACAAATGAACTTATTTACAAAACAGAAATACAGTCACAGATGTAGAAAACAAACTTATGGTTACCAGGGGGAAAGGTAGGGGAAGGATAGATTGGGAGATTGGGATTGACATATACACACCACTATATATAAAATAGATAACTAATAAGGACCTACTGTACAGCACAGGTCTCTACTCAATACTCTGTAATGGTCTTTATGGGAAAAGAATCTAAAAAAGAGTGGATATATGTATATGTATAACTGATTCTCTTCGCCGTACACCAGAATCTAACAGAACATTGTAAATCAACTATACTCTAATAAAATTGTTTTTTAATTCCCATTTCCAAAACTAAAGTCATTAAAGCGAAACAAAAAACAGCTGAAAAAACAGGTTTCAATAGGAAGTCTTATAGATGACTCTTTCATTCAGTAGTAGAGACTGGCAAAGGCAACTCTGGCAGAGGAAATGGAATGGAGCCAAGGACAGAGTGGGGAAGGTCAGGGTGCGTTAAAAAATGCATGCAGTAAAGCAAGCATCTTTGTGAATGTCAGTCTTGGCCCCCTCCAAACAGTTATCAACATCACAATGGGAAAGACACTGTTAAAGCACAGATTTTATGATGTCACCTTCCTGCCTAAAAATTCTTGTTTTCATTTTGGATCAACTCCAATCTCCTTAACATGGTAAGAAGGACACATATATTTTCCAGCCCTTTAGCTCCTCACTCTTCTCTCCTCCAGGATTTTGAGCAGGTTCTTCCACTGCCTTGAATACTCTTTCTTCCCCCTTGAATGCCTCTTATTTGCCCCTCAGTTCACAATTTAGAAATAAACTTTCTCCAGGAAACATTCTCTTTGTTCTCAAGATTAGGTTAAAGAGCCCCTCCTGTGATCTCCCAGGTTCCTTGCATTGAGGACCTCTATATTAATTACCAGTTACTTGTCTGTTTGCTACACCAGACTGAAAATTCAATGAAAGCAGGAAACTTGTCTTGTTCATGTTTGAATCCCCAGAGTCTAGCAGAGGACTTGGCATGCAGTGAGCACTGAAAATATGCTTATTGAATAAAGGAATGAGTGAATGAATAGATGAATAGAAGAATAAATGGAGAAAGAATGGCCCTCTCCACCAGCATCTGCCTTTTTTAGATGTATTAATGTTTGCTCACTAAGTAAACACATATTGAGTTGAATTATGGAAGAAACACAAGTTCCTGAAATGCATGCTAACAAAATTCAAGTTGTAGACTGCAGGTTGAGAAAGGACTATATTTTTTTCTTACAAAATACACTTCATAGACCACCTATGTCATAATTAAAGAGGTTGTGCTTAAAATGCAGACCTCTAGGCCAATCTAACCTACTGAATCAGAATGTCCAGAGTTTCTGGTAATAATTTATTTGAGGACTGAAAAAAAGAGGCTTAGCTATGAAGACACTAATAAAAAGGAGAGTTAGACTTCTGGAAGGATGCCAGTTGTGTACGGAAAGTGAAAAAGATATTACAAAATAATAGGTACAGCAATATCCCATTTCTGTAAAATATGAGGCAATTCTGTACATGTATATATGCGTATGAATGTATATATATATGTACACACTTGCATACATGTGTATTTATATATATATGTAAATAGTTATTTGATATTTGTGTGAGCACAAACATAAATGTAACAGAATACACATAAAATTTAATACCGAGGTACAAGGTGAGAGTCTATTAAGTTTTTTTTTTAAATAGTCTCGTATTGTCAACTGTTGCAATAAACATTTAGCATTACTTTTGTAAATTAAAAAGAAATCTGTTAAGAAGTGTTATTCAATTTCTCACAAAGGCAACTTTTCTCCCTTTAAATTTTGGTATATCTCTAAAATAGGGTTGTTAGATAAAGCACAATATGTAATATTTGAAATATTTGAATGCTTATATTCAAATTTACTCACTTAGCTGAAATTGAAATTTAACTGCATATGCTTTTTTTTTTTTTTTTCTTTTAAATTTACTAAGTCTGGCAGCCCTACATGAATGTCAAATCTTATACAGAATTCATGAAATAATTGCTTCTTCCACACACCTCTACTTGAAGGAAACTGGTCCCGGCTGGCAGATTTTCTTCAACGACGACAGTATATGTTGAATTGGTGAACACAGGACTATTATCATCAATATCCAAAACCCTGATGGCCACTGTTAGAGTTGAATAACGAGGGTGTACCGCTCCATCAGTTGCCACAACAACAAGTTCATAGTAGTCCCTGACTTCTCTGTTAAGCTTCACTGATGTGTAAATGCTCCCATTGGATGTGATACGAAAAAGATTATTGAAGTTACCCAAACTGTAGTATACTTGGCCATTTATTCCAGCATCAGCGTCTGTTGCCTAAATAAAATTAAAAACAAAGGAATTCACACAGTACTCTGTTATGATTTTTTCACATTACATTTTGTTATGCTGCCCTGCCAGAAGGGGATAAAGAATTATGGCATATTTCTAAGCAAATATTTTTTTTCTCTAGGGAGAAAATTTAAATGATAATGACAATGTAGTACAAAAGTCTAGAACATGAAAAGAAATATACTATAGTTTAATTGATGTTCTTCATTCAAAATGAACATAACATAATTTGATACCAGTAGAAATAACAATATTATATTATGACAGAAAATTCACATTTCAAAAATGCTGAATTTTTCCTGTATTATCATTTCTTTAATAGATTTGGAATTCTAAAATTTAAAAAAACACATTTAGGTTTTAATTAAACATAACTGACTGACAACTTAAGATTTTACAGCTTTTTAAATTCAAGCACTATATGTGTCTATATGTGTGTGTGTGTGTGTGTGTGTGTGTGTGTGTGTGTGTGTGTATAAGCACCATATATATATAACTGCATTTAATCTGCCTGATATTCTTATGAATAAATATCATTGGTCCCATTCTACAAATAAGAAAGCTGTGGCTTATGTACTTTAATTATCTTGCTTAGGGTTACACAAGAAATAAATACCTCAGTGCCCCAGTTCTTAGTATAATGTCTTGCATATAAACCTACTTAATAAATATTTGTGGAATTAATGAATGTTAGAATAAATTAATGCAAGGAACTGAGATTTAAAACTAAACATGCTCCAAAACCCAAATAGAAGTGAAAATATAGTAACTGTAAAGCAACTGCAAAGGGCTCTTCTTTAATATTAGAATACAATCTCCAAATGATAACAGAATTGTTGATGCTATAATAAACCTATTGTAACTGAAAATTTTATGTAATATTAAATCACTTTGCATCAAATAAAATGGGTAAATTTTGAGTGACTATTCTTCTGATGGAGTGTTATGAGAATTAGAGTGTTATGAGAATTAAAATAATCTAAAAATCAATTAATTGGAATATAAATTATGAGATTTCATTATCAAATACAGTGCATTTTGTGCTAAACAGTTCTATGTTATTGTTTCTCAAAGAAATTGGAATGAATCTTAGCATCTATAAAATATTACATAATTATGCCCCAAACTTCACTAAGGAAAGGAAGGAAAACAAGACACTTGGCTGCATTATGAGCCAGGGACACAATAATCACTTAATATCTACAAAGCCTGGGATGCAATATAATGTATTTTGAACAGCACACGAGCAGATGTATATCCACTTTTACAAACACTGGGGAAGCATGTGGGGTGGGTTTGCTGAACACTTGTGCCTTGTTTGAAACGATAAAGCCCAAGATGTCCATAACTGCGCTCCTTCTGACTGTCATAATGCCAGACATTCCAGCAGGATTTGTCCCTTTTATTCATCAAAACACAAATGACCCTGGGAGAGCATTACCTCTGGAGTTTTAAGCCTGAGAAAAGATAGAAGAGTAATTGCAGGAATGTCTGAAGAGGACAAAAATACAGTAAAAGAGCTGCAGAGTTTCCATAGACATATTTTCTTCTACTTTTACATTTTTCCTAGAATTTGTCTTACAGATTATTGACATATTAGTCAAGCTGGTCATCTTAGTGGAAAAAACAAACAACAATACTGCCACATCCCTTACAAAAAAAAAACAACCAATCAAACAAAAAGTGTTATTTTTTGTCTTAAATCACTGCTCAAGTAAATAGAAAAATACAAACCAATAATGTAAGTACGTTCTATTTCATTAAACCAACACTCTTAAAAGTTTCAGGGACATTTTCTGTCTGTGGGTATTTTTATGTAATCCATAATTTAAATGATTCTTGCCCAAGATATATTCTTATTTATCCCCATATTGGAAGATTTATTATGATAGAATGATTTAATTTGATTAATATGGCTGTGTATGTATATGTGTGGGGTGGAGGGGGATGTTAGGTATGTATTGTACTATGTATGTCCAGCTACTTAACTAATATCTCTACTAGGACACTTTATGCATATTATATGAGTTTTCTACTGTTTCCATAACAAATTACCACAAATTTAGTTGTTTACACATTGCGAATTTATTATTTTATAGTTCTATAAATCAGAAGTTCAACATGGGTCTCACCTGGCTAAAACCAAGGTATGCAGAGGTCTGTATTCCTTTCTGGAGGCTGTAGGAAAAGATCCATTTCTTTGCTCATTCCAGTTATTGACAGAATACAGTTCCTTGAAGTTGTAGGATTGAGATCCCCACTCCCTTTTTACGTGTCATGTAAGGACAATTCCCAACTTCTAAAAGCCACCCACATACCTTTTCTCTTGGCTCATAGCACACTTCTTCCACCTTCAAAGCTAGCAATGGTGGGTCAAGTCCCACCATTGCATTATTCCAGAACACAGTGAAAGTAGCATTTAGTAGGAGATATCTCAGAGATTTTTGAATCTCTCCTTCTTCTATCTCATCTCTCTGATCTACTCTTCTATCATCCTCTTCCACTATTAAGGGCTTAGATGGCTACAATGGGCCCGCCTGGACAATCCAGGGTAATCCTCCCATTTCAAGGTTTTTAACCTTATCACATCTACAAAGTTAATTTTGTTATGTAAGGTAACATATTCACACATGAGATGTATCTGGGGGATCATAATTCTGTCTACCATAGAATGAGAAGCTTAACATGTTTCTAATTGAACTTTTGATTATTTCTATGTCCAAATCTTTGTCATCTCCAATTCCCCTACTTCACTAAATGGTTCTTCCACTGACCAACAGATTACATAAGAAATAAAGAAGATGTTCCTGAGATCTACTTCTTCTACCTTCTCAATTATTTATTTATTCAATAATTTCAGAAAAGCTTATTTAATACTATGCATGAGGCTCAGCTCCAAGCTGTGAGATACATTGGTATATTAGGTAACAAGGTCCAAGACATGGCATTTACAGAAAAATCCCTATTCCATTTATAATACATTGTTTCCAATGTATGCAATATCTCAGTCCTAACCACCTTGGCCCAAGCCACCACCAACTGCGGCTTAGATTGCTAGATTATGTCTCTATTTTCTTTTCAGTTATTTCCTTTCAGAGAGATCTTTTATAATAGATAAATGACATCATTCCTCTTAATATCCTCCAGTGATTTCCACTGCCTTCAGCACCATTCAAACGTTTACCATAACCAAGAGTTCTCCTACTAAATGCTACTTTCACTGTGTTCTGGAATAATGCAAATCTCTCCAACCTCCAAATTTCTCCAAAGCCTCTTCCTAAAGGGCTTCCACTATTATTCGCTAGGCTAATACCCATTCACCTTTCAAATGTCCATTTAAACATCACTTCCTCAAATGATTCCTCAAATCACTCCTGAAATGTAAATGAGACCCTCCTGTTATACATGGCAAGAACTCCATATACGTATAATTTATATCACTTTTACTAGATTTAAATTATAGATTTATTAATGTGATCATTTGTTTAACACTTGTCTCCCTTCTTGCAAGTGGGAAGACTGTGATCATCTTGGCGGAACTACTGAATCCAGGTCTATATGGAAAAATATCATTTTTATAAAGTGAAAAGTAGTATTTTGTTATGACCTAGATAAGAGTATGATAATAAGTAAATATCTTTGCATTTTTAATGTTTTGTAGAGTTACAAACAGGGACTATGTAGGTTAAGATAGCGAATGACCTTGATATATAAAAAGAAATTGCTACCTTATAGAAGTGCTGTTTAGTTTCAGTGTTTCCACTATATATATTTTTTGATATCATTAACTTTGGTATGTCACTTGTTCCCTCTAGGTCTCAGGTATCTCAACTATAAAAGATGTGAAGTGGAACAGCAGTTTTGAATCTCTTTTGCTACCATTATACACGTCTGAGATGAAATTCACAAACATGGCACAGATCATCAATTATAACAAGAATAAGAAGATAGCTGGGGTGGGGGGGACCTTGAAGATGGCAGAAGAGTAAGACGCGGAGATCGCCTTCCTCCCCACGGATACACCAGAAATACATCTACACATGGAAAAACTCCTACAGAACACCTACTGAGGGTAGGGCAAAAGAAAAAAAGAAAAAACAGAGACAAAAGAATAAGGACGGCACCTGTACCAGTGGGAAGGAGCTGTGAAGGAGGAAAAAAGCTGTTGCATAATTCTCTGTAATCTAGTTGCAAAGCCATTATTCTGTTCCACTGAATAAAATATATAAAAATTTAAGTGAATCATCATTTTTATAGATGATATAAGCCAATAACTAGTATTAGAACAATGCAAATGTAGTACCTACATCAGTAACAAATGACTTGGAAAAGACCTCACATTTGATCAGAAAAACCCATGTTTGCAAACTACTGGGCTAGAGGATTGTTAAAGGAAACTTGCTCTAACAGGACATTAAGATATAAAAACAAACTTAATTTCAGAATGAACCACCTACAGTGCTTGCATCATGTTGGTATTTCCCAAATTGCTGCACTAATCATGTTTTCCCTTGTGAACTTCCCAGTACACAGTAGCTCAGAGCAGTGTTGCATTAAAAGATCCTCTTTCACTGAGGATTGTTGAATGGAAACTTCCCCTCTCCAGGCTTCAACTTGCCAAGAGGAAGGACATTTTAGCAAGAAAACTGCTCTCTCTGCTCCCTCCCTCACCCATGAGTGGTGAATTTGATGGAAAGAATTGGGTAAACACACTGCCTCCTTTAACATCTGATGTTTATAAGGATGTCAAATGATTTGCTGGTTTTGCTATATGAGCTCTTTCCCTATGAATAAGACCTACAATTTCAGTTCTGCCTGAGGCTGTGTAGGTAAGTTTAATCATGGGGTAGCATTTACCAACCCATTTGGCTCTCATTACTAAACCTCCTTCCTTTCAATATCAGTTTCACCTATTTGCCAGAATTTCATGTCTCTCACTGAATTGGTTTGAACCTGGGCAAGGTATAGGATGTTAGTTACTGAGAGTCCCAAACCCCAGGGGTGTTTATACCACAGTTTCCAAACAAATTTAGTCATAGACTCTTTTTCATTGTTGTTTGTTTAGCAAAATATTTACTAATATCTTGAGGGACATACATTTTTTTAAATACTGTTATAATTCAATGAGCAACACTGGGAATAAGGCCTTCTTTTAATAATCTGTCCATGATAGTTTCACACAATATTTCCACTTGATACTTTTTGTTCTCTATGACCCATCACTTGAAACTAACTACCTTAAGTTAATAGAATCAATGGTGCCTACTCTCAGACATGTCAGGGTCCTTAACAGAGTCTACAGTAAAATAATAAATGGCAGAGAAAAGATAATCAGAAAAATATATGCTTTCAAAAGGTCCAATGAGAAATTTTTTTTTAACAATGGCTTAAATTGATAGAAAAGGCCATGGAGGGAGAAGTAAACACTGAATTTTAGTCATGGTTTTGATAAACTAACTTTAGGTGCTACATTTCATGGAATGTTAATGAACGTCTCTTATGATGCCAAGAAAAAGTGAGGGGAGACAGAGAGAGAAGGGGAGGTCTCTGTTCAAATAAATAAATTTGGGAAATTGGGATTAAAGAAAATTTAAAAGTTTTCACTACTTCAGAACTTTTCAAGTGTCATTAATATTTTAATGAGCAAGGCAAAGTTCTCAAGGGGAGTAATGTATGCACCAGATTTAAAAACCCTGAGTAATAGAAATCCTTTCAAATGAACTATAGACAGAAGTCCAAACTCCTATGCATGAATTAATTCCAACCTACATTTTCAGCATTCTCTTACTATTCACTGTCCTGTATAAACACTCTGCTCAAGTCTAATCAATTTTCTTCATTTCCTTAGGACTCAGCATACACTTTTTGACATTTTTCTTCAAGCCTTGCATTGATGATTCCTTATTCACCTCTGAAATTCAAATCCTTCATCCAGTCTTCAAATCCCAACCCCCAATTCAATCTCTCCTAGAAAAATGTCTAGCATTTAGAGATAGATCATTTTATAAATTAGAATTTTAACAAATGCTCTGTAACATTACTTTTTTTTTTTTTGGCCACACCACACGGCATGTGGGATCTTCCCTGCCCAGGGATCCTGTGCCCCCTACACTGGAAGCATGGAGTCTTAACCACTGGACCACCACGGAAGCCCACATTACTTTTTATTTACACCTTTTCCCCACAGCTATAAGTCCTTTGAGAATAGAAGCATATCTCATAACTCTTAATTTATTGAATTTTTCAAATATACAGCAATCTTTATCTTACAGTGGGATAATTTGTTGAGAGAAAATATCCAAACACATATTCAACAAGGGGACTAAAAATAAATATTAGATGGGGCATTTTTATTAATAGGGTTTCGTAATTTTAAGTCAGCTTAAGTATAAAGTGTAAATAATATATTCAAAGTCAAGTACACACACACACACACACACACACACACACGTTTTGACCCGATTAACTACAACTTAATTCACTGACTGTCTAGCTTCCATGAAAGGAGGTATATTTGATGCTCATGGAATAAAAGACTAACATTCTATAAGAAAGTGCTCTAAAAAATTTAAGGTAACTCAGACACACATCTAATAGAGACAAAGGAACTAGAATGTTTGTAAAATACAGGATTATTTCCTTCCTTTTCTGTGTCCTAATTAATTGAGGAACATAAATAAGGTCATGTAAGTTAAGTGATATGGTCTGGCTAAACAAGGTAGTTTCATTTACTTAGTATTATAGATGAATATGAACATGTTAGAAAAGATAACCCAACATAAAATCCCTTATTATCAGCAATACTGTCAAGAAGTTTGCACTGATGTTTAATATCTAACCAAGGAGCTCAGTGTGTGATGCTGTAATGAAAACATTTATCTTCCTAGAAATCAATTAAAAGTTAATTAAGATTGTTAATAAGAAAAATCACACCTCTTCTCCCTTTGTACTACATCAAAGCAAAACACAGTAATAGCTGCAACTTTATAATCATCTGTTCATGGTTAACACATTTTGTAATATACACCTTACCAGGGGGCCTGACTTGTGGCTACCTATTTGTGAATGAGTATTGTTGGGAAATTGGCTAATAGTCTGTAGTCAAATAAAGACCTCACTGGACAAAACTTTGAATATTTGCTAGAAATACTTCTGGAAAATCTTAATCACTAAAATCAAAATTAGAATACATTACAGACAACCAAATAATTATTACTTAATAAAGACAACAGATCATGTATAAGGGCATTTATTGACTCTTCCTTGAGCACCATTTTATAGCATATCATTTGAAAAGGAAGCAGGGAAAAATATTTCTTCCACATTATATTTACCCCTTTTGTTCCCTTATTAATCTTTAGAGTGGACTACTATACATGCTTTCCCATCAATACATGTGGAAGCCCATTACTGGGATACCTACATTGGGAGTTACAAATTCTATAGAGATTTAAAAGTATGTCTTTATGGGTGGAATATACTGGGATAAGACCTCAAAGGAGAGTCTGATGTCTGCACCCCTTCCGTTGAGAAGTCTCTGGGTAAATTACTTATTATTTTTTCAATGATTAATTCTAATTTAAAATATGTTTTATACTCATATCCATTCAGATTATTTAGATATAAAATAATTTCTGTTTATTCTCACAAAAATCAGTTCTATGCAAAGAACTTTGAGGACAAACAGAAAGTATAGCTATTAGAAAGGTGTGAACTACCATGTAGCACCTAATTAGCCCAGTGTGAAGCTGAGAGGGAGCTTAGCTCCCTTAGTTTTTGCTTTTCCTTCACAGCAATTTTTGAGGCTGTGCACTCCTTTCTCACCTTGAAGCAGGAACCTTAAAAGGTGTTGAGCAGGGAGGTCAGAAGGAGAAGTTGGGAAGTGCATGCTTAATGACATTACTAGTAGAAGTATATTTTTAAAATTACCTGCCAACTTCAAAAAGGCATAAAATAGTTGTCATCTTTATTTCTTTAAAGAAGCTGAGCTATTTCAAGGGCTGTGATTATCAGTGTAAAAGGGGAGAAGCAATTTAGTGACTCATCATGCTGGTAAATGTTTCCTCTCTCCACACCTATTCATTATTGAACAATGGCAAACAGACTTACTGGCTAGAAGGTAACAAGTGTACTTGAGTTCAAATCACTAAAAACATAATAAGAGTAAATAGTTTTTTTTATCAAGTATTGGAACTCTCAAATATTTAATCCCTAGGAATCTCAAATATTTAATCCCTAGAGATTCCTTAAGGGCTTAAGCTCTAGGTTAAAAGACCAGCTCTTTCCCATACTAACTCTATGGCCTTGGGTGAGTCAGTCACTCTAAGCGTCCATCCTTCATTTGTAAAATGATGATGATAGTAAGTATTTATCTCACTACCTACTATGAGGATTGAACACACTTAGCAGCATGCTTAGAGCATATTAAGTAATCAATTAAAAATTAGGTAAGTTTATTGTTATTGAGGTTTTCAACATCTACTTAGAAACTATTAAAAAAGCTCAATTCTGTCCTAAAGTTCTTAAAAATATTTTTGTGAAGAATAAATCAGTCTATTTTTATTTGGTTTATTTATACACTTCATTTTCCTTAGGATCACATTTAACCTGGTATAGTGAGTCCATTAGGTTCCATTAACTTTGTTTTTATCAAGATGTTCTGAGAATTTGGGTGTCTGTATTAATTAACGAATTCATATGTGAAAGATCATAAAACCTGCTCATATGTGGTTTTAGTGTAACAAATAAAAATATAAGGAAAACTTGTATGAGCAAGCAGATGATATGTAACAAAAAGGAAAGAGCACTTTAGTTATTACAAGAAACAATAATGAAGATTTAAGGTCCTTGAGGCATGAATTCAGGTAGTATTAGACACATTATAGAGAAATTTCTATGAAAAAGTATGTCTGATGATTTTATGGACATTGTCACATTTTGAGAAATGTTCGTTATGTCTGGCCTGAGAAAAATGTTGAATTTTTAAAAATCAAAAATGTATTTCATTTGAAAGTAGAAGAAAATGTAACTTCCAGTTACATTTTAAAGTAATTTTATCATGGGTTGGGAAAACAAATGTGTGACAACAGATGAGAAGTCATGACCTATCATAAATTGTGAGGCTCTTAAAATCATTATAGTGAGAGCTAAAAGGGGTATAAGAGCTATTTTACACTAAACATTTCTTCGCTTGTCATAACTACTGCAGGCCATCTTTCCAAATCTGAAAAGATAACTTCTATCCAGAGAACTCAGTAAATAGTATTACCCCACAGAAAAGGTTTGACAGCTACCCATATTTTTCTCCAAAGCTACGTCTTTTTTTAGTGTTCTTAAATTCTTTCTATTCTACCATGGAACAAACCTCTATTAAACTGTCTTTAAGGGCTTGGATGTTTCTCTAGGATGCTTTCCCCAAGTCAAGACAGCTGTCCTTCCACTGAGACTCCCTGCCATTTTGTTTTTATTTAGCTCTATAACATAATGTAATTGCCTGCTTACCTGCTTGGCTCCTATACTATCCTTCCTGCAAACTGAGGACAAAAAAAAATGCATTGCTCATAGCTGAATTTCTAATACCTTTCCTTCATTAATGTTCAGTGAATATTTGCTGAATCAATGTTGCATTAAGGACTGCCTTTTATGAAGCAGTAGGTGTCTTAAATGAAAGTTTGCTTGAATTGACAAATAGTCAAAGCAATTACTTCTAGTTACACAATAAACTACATTTTATTCTAACATTCAAGGTTCTACATGATCTTTTTTGAACCTACCCTTATGCACTTATATCTCATAACTAACTCTTTGACATAAACTCTATGTTTTAGTCAAAAGAGTTTATTATATCAGTCAGCTTTCAAACAACTCCAAAATCACAGTGGTTTGCTGTCACTGATGTTTATTTCTCATTCCATGATTTTCATTTTTTCTCCTATTGCTTTACATTTGATATATTTGCATTGTGGGTTTGGCGTGTATAGTATCATTTTGTTGATGGTGCAAGGTCATAAAATAAAATTATATTTTATTTTTACTCCCTTCTTCCTACTTTACTTCTCCAACATCTTCAGTCCCATCTCTTTTCTATGGACAAACATGTTCTAGGCCTTAAATCTAAGTGCATTTTGCCAAACTAACCATGCTGTCTCATACCTGCTTTGTTCTAGCTTGAAGTCCTCCCCCTACTTCACAAACTGATTATTCTTCAGCCCATATGTCATTTCTCTCAGAAACACCTAAGTTAAAAGTCTTATCTCTATGTTCCTTAAGCTCATTGTATACTCCTTTACCAAAAGCCTTATTACTTTTTTTTATAGCCCCCACAAAATTAAGAGTTTCTTAAGAGCAGGCTGGCTTGTTCATATCTGAACCATGCCTGTTCTTCACATTGACAGGCAGCAGATAAAAGTTTTCTGCAAACATTTCATCTGAAGCTATTTCCATGATGCAGTTACATATCCTTCCTACCCAAAATACCCAATCACATGAAGAAAATAAAATATCATTTAGTATGTATAATTCTTTTTAAAAAGCTAATATTTTTTCCTTTTATGAGATGTAACACGTTTTCCATTTTAGAGAATTAAGTGAGCAATCATATCAATAATTGTTTATTCCTGAACTTTGTCCTTATGCTATTGTTTTACTGCTTTCTTTTATTTCATTTTAAGTCAGCTAAAATCCTATAAGAAAATCTATTCGTAGTTCAGTTTGAAAACAAGTGTTGTAAGTATATCTTCAATATTTTGTGGAATTAAATACAGTAGTTTTATTTTTCAATACTCTATCCCAGGGTTGCTCCAACTTTTTTCATTATACCCCCCCTTCAATAGGCTTTCTAGATATTTTTTCTTCCTAATTGCACCTCTATGAAATTTTATTACCACAGATTTGTTGCATATCTGTTTATGTATATGTTTGTGTTTTATATATATAAAGAGTATATATTTTTTGCCTTTCAAAAACTGACTTTTTCCATTTTGGGGGTGATATGTCCCTGTTAAGAATGAATGCTCTAGTCAAAAGAAAACCTTCTGTAACTTCCTAATATACCAAAAATAAACATTTTCATGTAAGCATTGTTCCTTCAACACTGATTACAATAGCATCACTTTCAAAATACATGCCCAAACTATTATGTAAGGTAACTATTTCAGGGCACCTCTGGAGTGCAGTCATCAGTCATCAGTTTTTAAGTATAAAGTAAGAGAAAACTACCATCATCATAGATGACATTTTATGTAATAATCTGCTTGGCTCAGGCGTTTCTTTTATAATGTGCTTACCTTGTCTGTCAAGTTCTGACACTAAGTATTGTTTTCTGTTTTTTTGTACTTTAAACAGTTTCCTCTATGCTTATTAAAGATGTAATATTTGATTATCTGACGTCTTTATGATCCTTTCTGCTAATCCCAAGTTTTAATTTTATTTTTACCCAGTATTTTTTGTATTAAATATAAACATTCCCATATATTTCTCTAAAGAGCCAAGAATTATCTATGCCCTAAGTATTGCCCTTCTATCTATCACAGAACTTTCGCTATTATAGCTCTCACAAATGATTTGATTGTATCAGTGGCAGAAGAAAATCATAACTGGAAAGTAGAAAAAATGTGACAGCCAGGTTGGATTCTCTAAGAAATTCTCCATAATTGCATTTTCTGCAGAATATCCAAATATTAGATTATCAGATACATATCTAAGACAAAAGAAATAAAAAGGCCTTTGGCCAATATGATATCCATTTAAGGAGAGAAAAATATCTCCTATGAATAATGCTTTTTGCTTGATATAAGCACACATTGTTTCCCAAATGACAACCATAAAATTAAAAGGAATTTCTCCATTTTATACATATCGCCACTATCTTATCATAGTCACCTACCCTGATATGTTCACTGGGGTAGAGCAGGATACAGATTCTGAACTCTCGGTTTTATTTTATCATCAATCATCCCTGGAGGTAAGCTTAAAATTTTGCAATTTTTAGTTATGTTCCATTTCCCTAATCTGGGATGTCACCAACTTGGTTGACTTGGAAATGTATGTTTTATATTCATTCCTGTGCCAACAATGCACTGAAGTAACAGAAGATTACATTTTCTATGGTTTTGTCTAACATATTCATTTAAATTAGTGGAATGGAATTAATTGGAAGGAATAACTTATCTTTTCATATTTACTCCCTAGGTCTGCATTCATGGGCAGGGGAAAAGAGCTAAGATGTACAAAATGTAGAACTGCCTTTTGAATCAGAAATTGTAAATCCTGCTTGCTATTCCTTTTCTAGTTGCTTTCCTTCCAATATACTTTCAGAGCACATCTCTATGTGCCACTGAGTGTGTAAACAGTTGGTAACTATTTTAGAATGATTACTATGCGGCAGGCATTCTGCAAGGTGCTTTTTGTTTGTTTCCTTAAATTCTGGTGTAAAATGCTACTGCTGCTCACCTTAATATTAGGAATATGCATAGATTTTTTTAAGTTATAGATTTATAAAAGACCCAGATATCTTATCAACATTCTTAAGCTTTTCTGATTAAATGAGAGAAAATAAGCCCAATTGGAGATTTTTTTAAAAAAAGTGGGGAAAAAAACTTCTTTTGAACATACATTCTTTTATTGTTAGCACATTCTCAATAATAAGATTTTCATATCAATTGGCCTAGCAGAAATTTTCCCTCAGAATAATGGTTTTTATTCTATTGAATTATGTTGATGGTTAGAAGTGGTCTAGTCAGTATAATTAAATCAATAAAAGAAGTGGAGACAGGCATAAAAAATAGATAAAAATCGTAAGTTAAAATGAAACGTATTACTCTGAGAAATCAAAATTCTATAATCTATCAAGAATCTTTGCAGAATATAAAGAAGAAAGCTATTGACTTATTTCAAACTTAAAGCATAAGACTTTAAGTGGAGACTGAAGCTACCATCCAGCATGACAGGTGTGAACGACTTTGATTTTGTTTGCCCAGAGGAAGCATTACTCTTGCTACTTTCATAAAGACTGATCGCTCTTGACAGAAATCTGTCTGTGCAGACTTGGGTGAGTATGATACCGTGGAATCATAAAACCATTAGAGAAGACTGTAGGCTCAGAGGAGCTCGTCATAAAAATGTTGAGATAGAAAGAATAAGACAGTGAAAAAGAGACTGTATTTGCTATATATCCACATCGTGAATTATGATACCCATAGGGAATATTTCCAGTCCTGGGTTTCAGAATTCCAGTGAACTAATCTTTCTGAGATATCATAAACTAAGGAGTGAGAAAACAAGCCAAAGAAATATTGCCTGCTTTTATTTATTTTGTAGACTGAATCTAGATTTTAAAAAAATGAGCCTCCTATCTTTGATTCTTGTATGACCTGAGGGAAAATACTGTGATATATAAGGGTCTTTGTTTGCACATTGGATTCCCTATGAAGCAGACAATGGGACAGCAATTAGTTGCAAGTGTACCTTTTGGATCCATGCATGTGGAAAACAGACAAAAGAAGCAGGACTGTATTAAGAGAAAAATCTAACTAGCCAGGGCCAACAACAGTCTTGGCCAATTCTGGAAGAAGCTGTGGAATTAGAGTTGCATGTTAGAGTTATTCCCAGTTGTGCTAAAATAAGCAGGCCTTTGCATTTGGCCATCAGTCAGTGGACTACACTGAGAAAGGTGTGACCCTTCTCTCTCTGCAACTGAGGTAACCCTGGTTGGCAGCTAAAGGATATCTTCCTACATCAGTCCCAGAAGACAGAATGTCCTTCTTTGAAGGGGAATCTAGGAGGTACATCTCAATCTCCATCACAAGCCAATATCTGTACTGTCTTTTCATTAGATTACAAACTTCTCATTTATCAAAACATAATAAATCACACATACACGTGTGTGTGTATATATACTCATATATATATATATGTATACACACACACACACACATATATACTTAGAATCATTCCAATGTCAGTCATTCACTGTTTTCAAATGAAATAATCAGCTCCAGAGCTACAGAATGACTTCAAAGTTACAAAACTCTCTGGTTTGATTGTGCTGACCCAAACTAACAATGACCTATTTCTACCCTTGTACTCAGAGATATGGTTCATATTTTCTTTTTGAATTTAATTCTCCTTTAAGAGCAGAAATCCTAGATGGTGAGCTTTACATCTTTTCTATCTTTTGGTTCTTACAAACACTCAGCAAGACAGTTTTTTTGTCCACATTTTATAGATGAGAATATTGCAGAAAAGCTAAGAAACTTGTTCAGGTTCTTATAGCTAGGAAATAAGATAACCTGGATTTGAATTTAGGACATTAATATATCATCTGCCTGTGATCCTTGTTCAGGGAGGGAGGCTGTTGTAATTGGTGCAGCATCATAAATTATTCTAGCTGCATGATAGATTGGATCCCAGAGATAAATAGTAAGATGTCTTGGAAACATTTTAGAATTCACTCTGAAATAGTTTACTTATTTTAATTATGGAAATGAAGAGCCATATCACAGAAATCTACACCTTGAAGATTATTATTACAGAGTAGCTCAGAATTCACATGCATTCAATGAGAAAAATAAAAACCTAGGTTACATAAAATTGTCAGTGGTTCCCCTCACATTATTCCTTGCTCTGCCTCAATCTAGTCTGGACTGATGTCAGAGGGAAAAAAAATAATTCAGTGAAGTCAATGGAAGTCATTGCATCAAATCCTGGGAAATACAATATACAATATACTAAGAACTATGAATTTTACTGATCATTTTGAAACACGAAGGTAGTCATTTCAAAATAAATGTATAAACCATCCAACATCTATTCCTGTCTTCTCCATTCTCCTGCTACTGAAATTGAGGAGAATCTCCATCAGTGGATTCAATCCCCTCCTATGTTCTGGGGGGCTATGCTCTTGGGACTATGTTGCCTCTCTTTCCAGCATCTTCCACATCCCTCTTTACTGAACCTATTTCCATTAGCCTTCATTTTATCATTACAAAAAAAAAAAAGAATGAAGAAGTAAAAAATAATCACATGTCTGTTATCTTGCTACAATTCCTTCACATCCCAGTCTTCTAGGGGGAAAAAAAGGTGAACTTACATTATCTCCATTGCTGCACTCATTCCTTAATGAGTTATTTATTTAGTTATTCAGTCAAGCCAAACTATTCTTTTTCTATTTTAGCCTTTTCATTTTCTTCTACTTGGAGTAGTCTTCACAGAAGTCCACCTTTCCTTCAGTTCTCAGCTTACATAGCTTTCCCCTCACAGAAGACTTTCCAGAGCCTCTCAGCACACAGGAGGATACACTCAGAGTACTCACTATCTTCCCTCACAGTGCTCATGACAATTTTTACTTTTGTATTTAATGGTGTGTTTATGTACTTAATGGCTGACACTTCACTGGTCTGTGAGATCCATGACAGCAGAGACGCTTCTGCTTGTTCCAGCACTGTGAGTCCAGTGCTCTACACATAATAGACACCTTATAAATATTCATTCAAGGAATGGATAAATGAAAGATAAAACAGATCATAACCATCCAACTAAATTTGAAAATATATCAGTGCAAGGTAGTATACTGAGTAGAAAAACATATTGACAAAATACTACCTTTCCTCCTTTTTAAATGTGAGAGAGAATCTAACTCTTCAAGAAGAGGCAGAGGAAGTTATTATTTACCATCAGAAGCACCTGTGAATGTTGTCTTTGGTGTTGGTTGAGGAACAGTATTCTGATCATGATATTCTTGCAGCCTCTAAATTTTTATCTTAGTATACTGCATTTAAAATAATACTAAACTTTTGGTCTAAAAATCCCCCTTTTGTATTCTGTTATTTTATTCATAAGCTGTGTTACAGTTCCCACTCATTTACTTCTACCTGAGATACCATGCCAGTGAAGTGGGAAAGTAATTCAGGCTTTAAAGTGCTCTACAAACACTTATCTTCTACAAATCATTGTTGGCAATTAAACTGAACATTTAGAAAAGGCAATTCTTAACCCAATTGATGGGGACTGAAAGCTGTTACCCTGCTCTTTGTTCTTAAAAGCAGAACTGTAACTTTAATCATTCATTTAACCAGCATATATTAAAACATGCAATATTCACCAGATGCTATGCTTGGTTCTAGATATATAGAAGCATCAGATATGTTCCCTAATACCAGATACTTAATTGCTCTTAAAGATGCCAGAATTACTTATTTAAAAAATAAAACGAAAAAACAAAGAATTATATCAAATTTTTGCTATATTCAGTTAATAAATGTGCTCTGTGAATAAAGTTGGATGTTGAGTGTAGATGCTAATAAAGTGCTACATGCCAATTAGACATAATTATGCCTATGTGTGTATATATACATAGTAATTGATATTTGTCTAGTACTTTCTATTTTGAAAACTGCTTTTATGTACATTATCTCTTAATTATCATATCAAAACTGTAAAGAAGTTATTATGAGCACCTTCATTTTACTGATTTTATATGAAATTAAACAGATTGACCATATTGTACAGCTAATAAATAGCAGAACTAAAATTCCAACCTACATAGTCCACTATAAAAACTTTTGCTTTTCCTACTACATCAACTTTCTTCCCCCTCACTTTCTCTCTTGTTCTATTCATTGTAGTAACATATGCAAATCTACATGATAATTAATACACTAAGAAATGTACAATACCATACCATACATGCCTCAAATCTCACCTTTCATGCCAATCTGCTCGCATTACCTAAAATTAACTTCATTAAAAAGTGATATAAACATGAAAATAATTATAAACTTTGCTCAGCTGATAATTAACATTAGTATCAAATATAAAGTAAAATTAACCTTCATCTGTCCCCAAAAGAATACTATTACATCTAAAATAAACCAAGATTATCTCATCTTTTTTTACCATAATTGATTTCATGTAAACAGCATACAAAGCATGGCCTGTCAGGGTGTACTGCAGGGTTCAGAGAGATGATGGTAAAACATACCATTAGACAAACAGTCACATTTCAAATATGGATTTTGAATTCTATATAAAATTTTTAATGATCTACATACAGCATGTAGTTTGTCCGGTCATAATGGCAGACTTCATAAATGCATAGTGGGTCAACATATGAAGATTTGGATGTAATTACTAGCTCTAAAACTTAAGTGAGGTTCTGTTGTTGCAGGTTAACTTTTAACTAGGCCTTCTGGGATTCCATACAAATCGAAACAGGCAAGAAATCTATTTAAAGAAGGCTTGCACTAAAGGGATAAACTTAATACTAAACTATACTTCAATATATAGAGAGGAGAAATAAACACTAAAGGGATAAAGACACAGGAAATCCTTTTTTCCTTTCAGGAAAGCATGTTACAAACAAAGAATATTTTTTCAGTGGAGCATTCCTCAAAAACACGTTTGTGTAGACACAGAACCAATGTTATTTTTTGTCAAATCAAACCAAAAGAAGATAAATAAAAATGTGTATTTATATCATCATTTAAATGCTAGAGTTAAATTAAATTAGTTTCCACTTCTCTCTGATCCCATAGCACTTTGTACATGCCTGTCTCAGCACTTTTCATATTGCATTGTATATAATTATTTGCATTTATACCTCTGCTATCTAATGTAAATTCTAAAAGAGAGAATGTGCTTTGTTCACATTAATGCTCTAGTGTAGAACTGAGTTTCCATCTCAGTAAATATTAGCTGAATTTTTTTGAACCGTGTTATTCTTCCCAGTCCTATATTAGAAAAATATATCAATGCATAAAATACAAAATACTAATTTTTAAAATTGGTTTGAAATCAGTCATATATGCTTTCATGCATTGATTTATTCACATGTATTTACTGTCAAATTTGTGCGGAACAGCATTTTAGCTGCTGGGACTGTAAAGAAGGGTAAGAGCAAAGTGCTCTTTCATCTAATGTCACCTGAACTGTAGTGAAAAAAGTAGATATTAAACAATAATTGTCTTGAAAAATTAATAACCTACAGTAATAAAGACACACTGCACAATTACAGCATCTAATAGAGCTTCTAACCTGCCTTCCTGGAAATTACATTCTAATAGGGAAGATAAAAGTTAAAAAAAAAAGATACACAAATAAACAATTGCAAATATTAATGAGTATTATGAAAAAAAGTATAGCGAGGTGTGAGAGCACATAAATAGAGGCACTTAATCCAGTTTTGTGGGGCCAAGAAAGCAAATGGCATTCAACTGACATCCATCACCCCTAAAGTGTAGGTTTAATAAGGTCAGGAATCCTCAGGATGACTTTCACATTACTTATACTAAGTACAAGTCATGACAAAAATCACTGTTTTTTTCCCTTAGGAAAAATGGCCATAGATACAGTATGTCTTGACTTCAGTAAAATTCTTGAAACTTTTAAAATTCCATTTTAGTTGTTAAAATAGGGGAAAAGATGTTTCCTAGATGATGACAAAATGATTTAGATTGGGAGCTCAGTGAAGAATCATCCCCAAGTTGGACTTCAAACTTGACAAGACTCTGATGGCAACCTGCATGCTTCTTAGTAATTAATAATCGGCTCCACATTGTCAGCCATTTTTATGAAAGCATAAAGGATATGATTTTGAAATGTATTCATAGTAGGAATCTTAGAAAAATGCTTCATACCATAGGTGGTTGAATCAAAATTAAGATATATCTCAATGTAGGTCTCAAAATTCAAGAGTATAAAATGTTACTGCTGCCACTACTATCACATTAGCTGTTAGAGCTCTTATGCTTAGGCAACTGTGACTCCTCTCCTTCAAGCCTTAGGGGAGTCTATAAACTAGACCTACTCTCTCCATTTTGTAGACAAGGAAACTGAGTTTCAGGTAGGTAATTTGCCAGAGTCATAGAGTTGCTAGGTAATAAAGCTAGAATTCAAAACTGAGACTGTCTAATGCCAAGACTAGTGCTCTTATCCAGAATTTTAGGTTTCTTCCAACCAAGGTAATTACAAGTTCTTTAGGTTTTCACAGCTTCATGTCACTGATTCTGCCATTTGCCAGTTATACAGTCTTGGCAAAGAAATTAACCTCTTAGAGTCTGCAGGTGTAGAGAAAATATTAGTACCTACCAAATTAGATTTTATGGTTATTGAATGAACTAATACACAGAAAGCACTTGGAACTGTATCTGGCATGTAGCAAACAATCAATATGTTAGTTAATAATGCTAATATTATTTTTAAAATTTTATAATAAATGTCTTCCTAGGTTTATAACCATGGCTAAATGCCTACAGATCTGTGTGGAATTGAGATAATCTCTCAAAAATTATAATCTCTCAATTTATTTAGCACTCATTCATTGTCATTTGTTTAATTTTCAATAAATTTTCACAAGGTCCCAGATATTCTTCTCACCTACTCTTATTTCAAAAGCTGACAGTAAGCCAAATATAGGAAAAAAATAAAATAGTAAAAGATATATGGTGCTATTGCTCTAAAACATTTTCTATAAATATTTTTATCTGTAGCATCTCTTTGTTTTTTTAATTTTTATTTATTCTTCACAGTAGGTCCTTGTTGGTTATCTATTTTAAATATAGCAGTGTGTACATGTCAATTGGGAATGACACATGCATCTCTTTAAAATAAAAATTGAAATACCAAGTGATCCACCTTAAGTCTGTGGAAGATTTTATGCACTTGTGAATTATTCTTTAGCTCATGTGATTTGTGATTTCTAATTGAGTGATAATCAAACTGAAAAATCATAAAGGCAAACTTGCTTAGAAAAGTCAACTACATTTACGTAACTGATGAAACTGTTGAGCTGTGTTAATTCATTAAGTTCTTCCTGTGAATGACGTTATTTTGATGCACTAATATTGACTTTTAGTCTCTTAGGACCAAGGCTACCTGCAATTTTTAGTGAGACCATAAATTGAATATAAAATTTTCTAGGTATGAATATTTTCACCTGAAATACATGCCTCGTTAGTTAGAGGAAGGTATGGTTCACAATCCAGATTTCAGGGGGGAAGGTAGCTATTCTCATCTTTGTTGGAATTAAAAAAAAAAAATTCCTTATTTGAAAGGACAAAGTAGAACCTGCTTACTGGCATCTTCTTACCTTTCTATTTTTTTTATATTACCTTGATTTCTCTACCACTACCCTCCCAAGTATTTACCTTTGTACCTCCTCCATTTCTTCTATCAACATTAAACTTTCCACTGCTCAAACAAACAAACAAACAAAAAGTCCCGTGAAGAAGAAATTGTTTGGTACCACACAGCGTGAGGAAGAGCTCAATTAAATGAAAGTGAAGCAATTCATAAATAACCAATTTTGTGGTAATTTTACTGTTTCTACGCTTAATTTTTATATACAATGAAACAGTAAGAAGTATCTAGTTTTGATAAATTTCTCTAAATGTGTTTTTAGTCATCCCATGATTCTGCTGGTTTCCCTTAACTTCACTATTTTTTCCTGTTTATTATGTTTCTTTCACATCCCATGGACTATTGACTGTATAACTAAATAATAAGGAAAATCAAAGAAAGAGAAATAGATGATCTCCTGATGCATAGTTTTAGCTATAAAAATAATGGCCAGGTGGTAAACAATCACAGCAAATTTGGGGCTTCCAGAGAGAAAGACTAAATTCAGCTCTAAAGGGACATAATTTGAAGCTTGTTGGGCTACACAATATGGAATTAAAAATAGCCAACCAGTCAACCCAGGATATTTTTTAAATTTCCTATAAAATTTAAATTGCTGTGAAATGAACCTAATAAGCTCAGTAACATTGACATCTCATGCCATTTTAAGCTATTTTATCAGCAATAATAATTTTTTCCCCTTTGTGGAATTTTTTTTGGCAAGTTTCAAAAGTGAGCTACACATTGATGGGGGTAATCCTTTTACAATGTATACATATACCAAATGATAGTATTATATACTAAATACCTTATAATTTTATTTGTCACTTATACCTCAGTAAAACTGAAAAAAGAGAAGAGTTACACATAGAAAACTTCAGACTGCTTTATAGTAACATCTAAATTATCATCTTAAATGATCTGGCCAATTTATTCATCATACATACGTTCAGCATTTTAAAAATAAACGTTCTTAGACAGCTTATGGTAATTTGTATTTTGAAGTTTTGCTTAAAAAAATTTCTTTGTTACAATGTCAATGTCAGATTAGAGAGCCTCACAAAAGATGTAATTATATTTTTTCTTTTAAGATTTAAATTAGTAAATATTGGTAAAGATATAGAAGTAAATCAGACTTTCTTTTGTATATATGAGTTTTACCATTACAATAACATATTATGAATTTTAAGTATAGAAAATAAATATTATTACAATGCAATCTAGTATAATTGGATTTACAGGATCAGACATAGTTTAGATATCTAATACACAGTATTCTGTGAAGATCTATCAGAAGATTCCTACTGGGCACTGGAAAAGTGGATAGATTATTCTATGTGATGTAGTTGAAAGGACATTATATGTAGAAGTGAAAGTTAGTTTGAGCCCTCCTTCTAACATGCTAACTGTATGGTCTTTGGTATTTATTCTCCTAATTTTTAAAATTAAAAGATTTTCTTAGAGAAGTTATTTGAATGGTGCTTTCCACCTTTAAAATTGTATGCTTTTATAATTTATTTTAGATGCTCTATTTTTATTAAACCAAACAAATGATCATACAGTCCTGATAGAAGATTTGTTAGAGGAACAATAGAAAGTTTGGATAGATAAAGGTTAGACATGATTTTTTGCTACATGAGCAACAGCTCTTTATTTTAAAAAATGGCATAAATATGAAATATATGTTTATTTAAGTAAAATATGATATTATGAATGGACTTATTAAAAGCCACCTTAATTTCCTCTTTAGTTGTTATTTCATATCGTAAGTTTTCATGATTGGACATTTTTCTTCTAAAAGGATCAGGATGAAACATGATAAATACATACATACAACTGAAAATAAGTGTAAAAGTAAACCAAATTTAAAACAACCTTGTACATATTTACTTAGCTTAAAGAAATTTTTTAAAATATATTTTTAAGAATCCTTTTCACATCCTTAACCAGAAGAATTTTTCTTTATTTCTCAAAGCCGCGGAACAACTAAGCCCATGCACCACAACTACTGAGCCTATGCTCTAGAGCCCACAAGCCACAACTACTGAGCTCGTGTGCCACAACTATGGAAGCCCACGTGGCTAGAGCCCATGCTCCGCAACAAGAGAAGCCACCGTAATGAGAAGGCCACACACCGTAACAAAGAGTAGCGCCTGCTCACCACAACTAGAGAAAGCCCACGTGCAGCAACAAAGACCCAAGGCAGCCAAAAAGAAATGTTAATTAATTTTTTAAAAAATCTTTTTCTATTGGATATGATTAGATGTAAACGTTTTCAGTAAAGGCATGCAGTGTGATAGAACAGTATAATTGGCTTTGGGAGTAGCTATACCCAACTTCAAGTAGTAATTGAATCACTAAATAAATGTATGAAAATAGGAAAGTCACATAACTTTTCTGATGCCCTGTTACCTTATCTGTAAAATGGGGCAATATTATTGGTGTGACTTCCTTCGCTGTACTCTGAGAAAAAAATGTACTAATGAATGTTCATTTATTCATCCATATTCATGTTTTAAATCTTTGGTCAACTGTGGTATACAATGCAAATAGATGGTAAGAGAAGTAAAAATAACAAGCAAAACGTATTTTAAAGTAATTGCATTTTTGTGATTATTTTCCAACAGTATACTTTAAAATATTTTTCCCTTGCATAATTAAGGAAGGGGCTTAAAATTATATTCCACAATTTTATAATGGCATATATGGACAGTTTTATAAAATATCTTTTACAACTTCCACAAGAATGACTCTCAGGAAGGAAATAAATCTTTCCCTAGAGGAAAATACATTGATTTGCTACTCCTTGGGTTAAAAATGAGGAACAGGAGGCATAAATGTTTACAAGAGTCTAAACAAAAAATAATCATTAAACTGTTGAATAGTTAAAAGAAAAGCTATTTCTTTTATTCCTTAGAGAGACGAAGAAGTAATAAGAGATGGAGAAAAGTCAGAAAACTGGGCTTAGGGAGGGCTGTGTGTAATATAGGTTGAGAGTAGAATGAAAAAATCATTAGTATTGGGATAGTCAACAGAATTTAAAGAACATAACTGAACAGTAAGAAGCTATCTGTAGTTTCTGAATGTTTCTACCATCTATAATCTTCCAAGTATAATCAACATTCTGATGAATAATTTGTATAAATAGATTTTAGTAAAAATCAAAAAAGGATTACGGTAAATTGAGTTATTGTGTGCAGTTTTCCACTTTCTCCCTGCTATTGAATTGTTTACCACATTGCCTTTGCCAAGTGACATTGCAGTAACTCTCATTAGGAAAGACTTTACACATATGAAATTAGGCATGGACTCTTACACTCTTGACCTTCATAACAAAAACATGGTACTGGTGCAAAGAGAAGAAGACACTTATGAAGTAGGCCTAAACCTGAGCTCTGCCGTGGGGCCACACCCATCTGAGGCCAGTGGAGATCAGCCAAACCCCAGTACAACCCCTACCTATGCACAGACTCAAGAGTGAGAAAAATGAATATTCACTGTTGTGTCATGAAGATTTTCTGTTGCTTGTTACACAGCATTATTACAGCAAAACTGATCACTGCAGGGATTAAATTTTACATATACAATTTCAATGTATGAAATGGAGAGACTATTCACTGGAGCAGGAACTCAGACATAGAATTGGCCCATGAGTATACGTATACCTTCCTCTAACAGGCCGACTCCACCCAGAAATCTGAGGTTTCATTCAATCTTGGTTATATATTGAGAAGCCTAGTGACCCCAAGTAATATATTAAAAATATATTTATATATACATATTATTTGTGGAAGATATACCATTTTTGTTCAGAAATTCCTATTTATCCACATGGCTTTGAAGCTTACCTGAAATCTACTTGCTATAAAACAGACTTCCTGACTGATAATGCTCTTCTATGGTAAGCAGTGGAGGTCTTTTGTGAAAGATAGATTGACATAGAGTGAACCAGAAATTAATCTAGCAAGAAGTCAATGAATTTTTTTTAATGCAAACAGTAAATGTTTAGTAGTAGAAGAGAGAAATAAAAGGTACTCTAAATCTCTTCCTTGGGAAAAAATATAGGTAGTCCAATATGTAATACAGGACCTTAAAATAATAAATAAATCCTCCAGTAAAGATCTTTAAAACTTGAATGAAGGAGTAAATCATGTGAAGAGTTAGAGAGAAGTGTCCCAGGAAGAGGTACAATCTTCTAAAATTTGTTGGGACTTGTTTTGTGACCTAGTATGTAATCTATCCTGGAGAATGTTCCATATACACTCAAGAAGTATGTGTTTTCTGCTGCTCCTGGGTAGAATATCCTGTATATATCTGTTAGGAACAGTACATCTATAGTGTTGTTCAAGCCTGCTGTTTCCTTATTGATTTTCTGTCTAGATGCTCTATTCATTATTGAAAGTAGGGTACTGAAGTCTCCTACTATTACCCTGGAGTTCCCTAATTCTCACGTCAGGTCTGTCAATGTCTCCTTATATATTTAGGTGATATGATACTGCATACATATAAATTCATAATTATTATATCTTTCTAATGAATTGACCCTTTCAATCACTGTATAATGATTTTCTCTGTCTCCTGTGATAGATGAAACACTGATGAAAAAGACAAACATTGATGAAAGAAATTAAAGACATAAATAAATGGAAAAACTCTCATGTTCATGAATGTAAAGAATTAATATTATTAAAATATCCATACTTCTCAGAGCAATTAAAGGTTCAATGAAATCTCTATCAAAATCCCAATGGTATTTTTTATGGAAATAGAAAAGCAATGCTAAAGTTTGTATGGAACCACAAAAGACCTTAAAGAGCCAAAGTAATCTTGAGAAAAAAGAACAAAATTGAGGCATTGCACGTCCTGAAATCAAAATACATTTCAAAGCTACAGCAATTAAAACAGTATGATACTGGCATAAAAAGAGAAATATAGACCAAGGTAACAGAAAAAGGAGCCCCAAAATAAGCCCACACCTATACAGTTAACTGATCTTTGACAAGGGAGCCAAGACTACAAGTGGGGAACAAAAAAATCTTCAACAAATAGTATTGGGAAAACTGGATATCCACATGCAAAAGAATGAAAGGGGAAACATCTTACACCACACACAAAGATCAACTCAAAATGGATTAAAGACTTATAAAACCTGAAATTATAACACTCCTAAAATAAAATATAAAGAGAATAAATAAATATTTGTATAAAAGAAAATGAAAGTGGACTTGTATGTCACATCATACACAAAAATAAAATTCAGATGATAGACAATATAAAAAACAAAACAAAAAAGTATCTTAATATAGGAGAATATATTCATGATCTGAGAATGGCAATTAACAATTGAAAAATGATGAATAAAGTTGGTTATCTTAAAATTAAAATCTCTGTGTATCAAAAGACACCATTAAGGAAGTGAAATGAAAGCCCCAACATTGAAGAAGATGTTTGAAATACATGTAACAAGGAGGGAGCAATATGTTGAATATATAAAGATCTCCCACCAATGAAAAAGAACACTCAAGAAGAAAAATCATTGGCAATCCTTTGGATAAAGGGATAAGAGATTTACATAGGCACTTTGGAAAAAACAAAATTGAAATAAATATATGAAATGTTCAATCTCATTAGGGAAATGCTGATCAAGACCACAATGTGATACCACTATAATTATACCACATTGATCTAAATTGGAAAGATTGACACACCAAGAATGCAGATGGGGACCATTACTAACTCAGAGAATTCTTGAAACAGTCACTATGGAAAGCAATTTCACATTTTCAATAAACTTAACTATGCTTGTAGAGAAACTCAGGCACATTCTCTGTGCACCGGGAGAAATCATATAAAAATATTCACAGCAGGATTGATTATAATAGCCCCAAACTAGAAACCACTCAAATATTCATCAATAGTGGAATGTGAAAATGAATTGTGGCATAGATACACATAGAAAATAAAATACATGAATAAAGAGAAGAAATGTGGTTGAATCTTAAAAAAGATAAAGATGAATGAAAGAAGGCACATACTAAAACATACATACACTGTAATTCTGTATATACAATTTAAAAATAGACAAAAGTAAACTATATTATTTATGGATGCTTATTTAGTTGGCAAATCTACAATAGAAAGAAACGGTCAGAGTGGTTAATTGTAAGTGGAGGAAAGTGATTAGGACTAGGAAGAAGCACCCAGGGGGCTTTCCTGGTGATGCATTATATACTTGGGATATACTTGCATTTATGTTTACTTTATATTAATTTATTAAATGGTGCATTCATGTTTAATCAATGTCTATATATTACACATTTTTTCTTAAAGTTTAAAGGACAAGATTTGCTCGTAATAAAAGGCTGCAGAAACAGTTGTAATTCTTCCTGTAAAAGTAAAAATTGATTGCCAAACTTCATCATCAGTGAGGCTGTAAAGTCAGCATAAGTAAGTGTGGAAAGCTATAACGTTTGTGGAGAAGGATAACTGAATCCAACTAAAGTGAATAGGCCATGAATCCTCATCAGTCTATAAAACAGAAGTACAATTTGTATAAAGTTGGATCTCATAAATAAGTAATGTAGCATTAATAGGTACAGCAAGATGAATACAGCAGGGGTTTGTGAAGCAAAAAATGGTGGGTATTTCTTCTTAGGCAAATATTAAATAATTTAAATGGGTATATATTTTAAATGGGTGAGTGAAAAACATATTTCCAAATGTGTGACTGAACAGGCTGGTCACAGTTTTTCTCTTTGTAATCATTTTACACCTGGATATATCCCTCATTATCATTTCCTGTTCTCTCAGGTGGTAAATACGTTGTCCTGTACTAAATATAAATTTCAATTGTTCTTTGCATTAATAGTGCTTTTTCTTTTTAACAACTTTATTGGAGTATAATTCCTTTACAATGGTGTGTTAGTTTCTGCTTTATAACAAAGTGAATCAGCTATACATATACATATATCCCCATATCTCTTCCCTCTTGTGTCTCCCTCCCTCCCCCCCTCCCTATCCCACCCCTGTAGATGGTCACAAAGCACCCAGCTGATCCCCTGTGCTACGTGGCTGCTTCCCACTAGCTATCTATTTTACATTTGGTAGTATATATAAGTCCATGCCACTCTCTCACTTCATCTCAGCTTACCCTACCACCTCCCCGGGTCCTCAAGTCCACTCTCTAGTAGATCTGCATCTTTATTCCCATCATGTCCCTAGGTTCTTCATAACCAATTTTTTTTTCTTTAACATTCTATATATATGTGTTAGCATATATATTTGTTTTTCTCTTTCTTACTTCACTCTGTATGACAGACTCTAGGTCCATCCACCTCACTACAAATAACTCAATTTCATTTCTTTTTATGGCTGAGTAATACTCCATTGCATGTGTGTGTCATATCTTCTTTATCCATTCATCTGTCGATGGACACTTAGGTTGCTTCCATGTCCTGGCAACTGTAAATAGTGCTGCAATGAACATTGTGATACACGTCTTTTTTTGAATTATGGTTTTCTCAGGGTATATGCCCAGTAGTGGGATTGCTGGGTCGTATGGTAGTTCTATTTTTAATTTTTAAGGAACCTCCATACTGTTCTCCATAGTGGTTGTATCAATTTACATTCCTACCAACAGTGCAAGAGGGTTCCTTCTTCTCCCCAACCTCTCCAGCATTTATCATTTGTAGACTTTTTAATGATGGCCATTCTGACTGGTTAGAGGTGATACCTCATTGTACTTTTGATTTGCATTTCTCTAATGATTTATGATGTTGAGCATTCTTTCATGTGTTTGTTGGCAATCTGTATATCTTCTTTGGAGAAATGCCTATTTAGGTCTTCCACCCATTTTTGGATTGGGCTGTTTGTTTTTTTTTATATTGAGCTGCATGAGCTGCTTGTAAATTTTGGAGATTAATCCTTTGTCAGCTGATTAGTTTGCAAATATTTTTACCCTTTCTGAGGGTTGTCTTTCCATCTTGTTTATGGTTTCTTTTGCTGTGCAAAACCTTTTAAGTTTCATCAGGTCCCATTTTTTAATTTTTGTTTTTATTTCCATTTCTCTAGGAGGTGGGTCAAAAAGAAATCACCTGTGAGTTTCTTTTTGTGTATGGTGTTAAGGAGTGTTCTAATTTCATTCTTTTACATGTAGCTATCCAGTTTTCCCAGCACCCCTTATTCAAGAGGCTGTCATTTTGCCATTGTATATTACTGCCTCCTTTATCAAAAATAAGGTGACCACATGTGCGTGGGTTTATCTCTGTGCTTTCTATCCTGTTCCATTGATCTATATTTCTGTTTTTGTGCCAGTACCAGACTGGCTTGATTTCTAAAGCTTTGTAGTATAGTCTGAAGTCAGGGAGCCTGATTCCTCCAGTTCTATTTTTCATTCTCAAGATTGCTTTGGCTATTCGGGGTCTTTTGTGTGTCCATACAAATTATGAAATTTTTTGTTCTAGTTCTGTGAAAAATGCCAGTGGTAGTTTGATAGGAATTTCATTGAACCTGTAGATTGCTTTAGGTAGTATAGTCATTTTCACAATGATGATTCCTCCAATCCAAGAACATGGTATATCTCTCCATCTGTCTGTATGATCTTTAATTTCTTTCATCAGTGTCTTATACTTTTCTGCATGCAGGTCCTTTGTCTCCTTAAGTAGGTTTATTCCTAGGTATTTTATTCTTTTTGTTGCAGTGGTAAATGGGAATGTTTCCTTAATTTCTCTTTCAGACTTTTCATCATTAGGGCATAGGAATGCAAGAGATTTCTGTCCATTAATTGTGTATCCTGCTACTTTACCAAATTCATTGATTAGCTCTAGTAGTTTTCTGGTAGGGTCTTTAGCATTCTCTATGTACAGTATCATGGCATCTGCAAACACTGACAGCTTTACTTCTTCTTTTCCTATTTGGATTCTTTTATTTCTTTTGCTTCTCTGACTGCTGTGGCTAATACTTCCAAAACAATGTTGAATAACAGTGGTGAGAGGGGACAACCTTGTCTTGTTCCTGATCTTAGTGGAAATGGTTTCAGGTTTTCACCACTGAGAACGTTGTTGGCTGTGGGTTTGTCATATAGGACCTTTATTATGTTAAGTTCCCTCTATGCCTACTTTATGGAGGGTTTTTATCATAAATGGGTGTTGAATTTTGTCAGAAGCTTTTTCTGCATCTATTGAGATGATGATATGGTTTTTATTCTTCAATTTGTTAATATGGTGTATCACAATGATTGATTTGTGTATACTGAAGAATCCTTGCATTCCTGGGATGAACCTCACTTGATCATGGTGTATAATCCTTTTAATGTGCTGTTGGATTCTGTTGGCTAGTATTTTGTTGAGGATTTTTCCATCTATGTTCATCAGTGATACTGGCCTGTAGGGTTTTTTTTGTGACATCTTTGTCTGGTTTTGGTATCAGGTTGATGGTGGCCTTGTAGAATGAGTTTGGGAGTGTTACTCCCTCTGCCATATTTTGGAAGAGTTTGAGGAGGATAGGTGTTAGCTCTTCTCTAAATATCTGATAGAAATCACCTGTGAAGCCATCTGGTCCTGGGTTTTTGTTGGAAAGTTTTTAATCTGTTTCGATTTCAGTGCTTGTGATTGGTCTGTTTATATTTTGTTTCTTCCTGGTTCAGTCTAGAAGGTTGTGCTTTTCTAAGAATTTGTTAAACTCCCCTACTATGATTGTGTTACCGTCGATTTCCCCTTTTATGGCTGCTAGCATTTGCCTTATATATTGAGGTGCTCCTATGCTGGGTACATAAATATTTACAATTGTTATCTCTTCTTCTTGGATTGATCACTTGACCATTATGTAGTGTCCTTCCTTGTTTCGTGTAATAGTCTTTATTTTAAAGTCTATTTTGTCTGATATGAGAATTGCTACCCCAGCTTTCTTTTGATTTCCATTTGCATGGAATATCTTTTTCCATCCCCTCACTTTCATTCTGTACGTGTCCCTAGGTCAGAAGTCAGTCTGTTGTAGACAGCATAAATATGGGTCTTGTTTTTGTATCCATTTAGCCAGTCTATTTCTTTTGGTTGGAGCATTTAATCCTTTTACGTTTAAGTTAATTATCGATATGTATGTTCCTATTACCATTTTCTTAATTGCTTTGGGTTTGTTACTGTTAGGTCTTTTCCTTCTCTTGTGTTTCCTGCCTAGAGAAGTTCCTTTAGTACTTGTTGTAAAGCTGGCTTGGTGATGCTGAATTCTCTTCATTCTTGCTCGTCTGTAAAGATTTTAATTTCTCCGTCGAATCAGAATGAAATCCTTGAGGGGTAGAGTAATCTTGGTGGTAGGTTTTCCCCTTTCATCACTTTAAATATGTCCTGCGACTCCCTTCTGCCTTGTAGATCTTCTGCTGAAAGATCAGCTGTTAACCTTACGGTGATTCCCTTGTATGTTATTTGTTGTTTTTCCCTTGCTGCTTGTAATATTTTTTCTTTGTATTTAATTTTTTATAGTTTGACTTATATGTGTCTTGGCGTGTTTCTCCTTGGATTTATCCTGTATGGGACTCTCTGCGTTTCCTGGACTTGATTAACTATTTCCTTTACCATATTAGGGAAATTTTCAACTATAATCTCTTCAAATTTTTCTCAGTCCCTTTCTTTTTTTCCTCTTCTTCTGGGACCCCTATAATTCCAATGTTGGTGTGTTTCATGTTGTCCCAGAGGTCTCTGAGACTGTCCTCAATTCTTTTCATTGTTTTTTCTTTATTCTGCTCTGCAGTAGTTATTTCCACTATTTTATCTTCCAGGTCACTTATCTGTACTTCTGCCTCAGTTATTCTGCTATTGATTCCTTCTAGAGAATTTATAATTTCATTTATTGTGTTGTTCATTATTGTCTGTTTGCTCTTTTGTTCTTCTAGGTCCTCGTTAAACATTTCTTGTATTTTCTCCATTCTATTTCCAAGATTTTGGATCACATTTACTATCATTACTCTGAATTCTTCTTCAGGTAGACTGCCTATTTCCTCTTCATTTGTTAGGTCTGGTGGGTTTTTACCTTGCTCCTTCATCTGCTGTATGTTTCTCTGTCTTCTCATTTTTCTTAACTTACTGTGTTTGGGGTCTCCTTTTCGCAGGCTGCAGGTTCATAGTTTCTGTTGTTTTTGGTGTCTGCCCCCAGTGGCTAAGTTTGTTTCAGTGCATTGTGTAGGCTTCCTTGTGGAGGGGACTAGTGCCTGTGTTCTAGGCTGGATCTTGTCTTTCTTGTGTTCATGTTCTCATCTGGTGGTGTGTTTTGGGGTGTCTGTGACCTTATTATGATTGTAGGCAGCCTCTCTGCTAATGGGTGGTGTTGTGTCCCTGTCTTGATAGTTGTTTGGCATAGGGTGTCCAGCACTGTAGCTTGCTGGTTGTTGAGTGGAGCTGGGTCTTGGCGTTTAGATGGAGATCTCTGGGAGATTTTTGCCGTCTAATATTACATGGAGCTGGGAGGTCTCTGGTGGACCAACGTCCTGAACTCGGCTCTCCCACCTCACAGGCAGAGGCCTGACACCCAGCCGGAGCACCAAGACCCTGTCATCCACATAGCTCAGAATAAAAGGGAGAAAAAAAGAAAGAAAGAAAGAAAAATAAATTAATTAAATAAAGTTTTTAAAATAAAAAATAATTATTAAAAATGAACAAATTAAAAAAAAGAAATATAGGGCTTCCCTGGTGGCACAGTGGTTGAGAGTCCACCTGCCGATGCAGGGAACACGGGTTCGTGCCCCCGTCTGGGAAGATCCCACATGCCGTGGAGCGGCTGCGCCCGTAAGTCACGGCCACTGAGCCTGTGCGTCCGGAGCCTGTGCTCCGCAACGGGAGAGGCCACAATAGTGAGAGGCCCGAGTACCACAAAAAAAAAAAAGAAAAGAAATACAGAAAGAAGAGAGCAACCAAACCAAAAAACAAATCCACCAATGATAACAAGCACTAAAAAGTATACTAAAAAAAAAAAAAAAAAAAACAACCCGACAGAAGCCTAGGACAAATGGTAAAAGCAAAGCTATACAGACAGAATCACACACACAAGCATACACATACACACTCACGAAAGGCAAAGAGGAAAAAAATATATATATATATTGTTGCTCCTAAAGTCCACCACCTCAATTTGGAATGATTCGTTGTCTATCAGGTATTCCACAGATGCAGGGAACATCAAGTTGATTGTGGAGATTGTATCTGCTGTTCCTGATGCTGCTGGGAGAGATTTCCCTTTCTCTTCTTAGTTCGCACAGCTCCCGGAGTTCAGCTTTGGATTTGGCCCTGCCTCTGCATGTAGGTCGCCATAGGGCATCTGTTCTTCGCTCAGACAGGACAGGGTTAAAAGAGCAGCTGATTTGGCGGCTCTGGCTCACTCAGGCCGTGGGGAAGGAGGGGTATGGATGAGGGGCGTGCCTGCGGCGGCAGAGGTCAGTGTGACATTGCACCAGCCTGAGGCGCGCCTTGCGTTCTCCCGGGGAAGTTGTCCCTGGATCACGGGTCCCTGGCAGTGGCGCGCTGCACAGGCTCCCCGGAGGGGAGGCATGGATAGTGACCTGTGCTTGCACACAGTTTTCTTGGTGGCAGCAGCAGCAGCCTTAGCATCTCATGCCCGTTTCTGGGGTCTGCGCTGTTAGCCGCGACTCGCGCCCATCTCTGGGGCTCCTTTAAGCAGCGCTCTTAATCCCCTCTCCTCGCGCACGACAAAACGAACAGGCAAGAAAAAGTCTCTTGCTTCTTAGGGAGTTTCAGACATTTTCCCAGACTCCCTCCCTGCTGTTGTGCACTAGCCCCCTTCAGGCTGTGTTCACGCAGCCCAACCCCAGTCCTCTCCCTGGGATCTGACCTCCGAAGCCTGAGCCTCAGCTCCCAGCACCAACCCGACCCAGAGGGGAGCAGACAAGCCTCTCAGGGTGCCTGCCACCCACCATCTCTGCCTGCCAAGGGGCTTCCTAGAGTGTGGAAACCTTCCCTCCTTCATAGCTCCCTCCCACTGGTTTAGGTCCCGTCTCTATTCTTTTGTCTCTCTTCTTTTTTTCTTTTGCCCTACCTAGTTACATGGGGAGTTTCTTGCCTTTTGGGAAGTCTGAGGTCTTCTGCCAGCGTTCAGTAGGTGTTCTGTAGGAGCTGTTCCACATGTAGATGTATTTCTAATGTATCTGTGGGGAGGAAGGTGATCTCCACGTCTTACTCTTCCGCCATCTTGAAGGTCTCCAATACTGCTTTTTAAATCAACCCTATATATACTATTCTACATGTTGCAATTCTAAAAGTAGAGAGATTTCCAGTATTAACAGTTTTTCTCCATTTATCAAGACTACTTATTTACTTGCACGTATGTGTGTGAGGTAAGCCAAATAGGTATTTTAGTTGTTGACATATATTTCTCTTTCTACAACGTTCATGAATCTTCAGTGGAAAAATGTACTTTCAGACCATTTTAATCCATTAGGTCTAGTTTAATTTAGCATCTTATAAGACCCAAATATTGGGCTGGGTAGTGAGGTTTCTAGGATCAATATGACACAGTCTCTGATTTCAAGAAATTTGAGTAAATGGAAACTTTCAATAGACTTTGGTAAGCACTGCCAAAAAGTTGTGCACAGTGTGAGATGGGCCATTTAGGACATAGGAAAGTTCAGAAAAAGCTTTTCTGGAAAAGATTATGTTTGACTAAAATTTTCAAGGATGGAAATGAAGAAATGAGGGCAGAGGGCATGAGCAGAGGCAAACAGACATGGGAGAGTTCTGAGAACACGCATTAGTAATCTCAAGCAGGTTAGTGTTCCTGGAGGTGAAGTTGTAAAAGCAGTAATGGGAAGTGTGCCTTGTTTGCTGCATTGAGGGTTACTTTCTACTATTGAACTATGTTTTTTAGAGACATCCCCAGCAGTTACATTAAGGATAAGTATGAGGTTTGTTAAGATTAATGATAGGATAATGTATTAGGAGGTTGTAACAATAGGTCAGGAGACATAAAATGAGAGCCTGACTGTTGTTGTTTTGGAGAGAGGAGAAAATCTGAAAACTATTTGAAGCATGTAAAATTATCAAGATTGGTGACTGACTGGATACGGACAGTGAGGGACAAAGAGAAGACTGAGATGCCTCTCCGGTTTGGCTTGGGAATAATAAACTGAGAGGCAGAATTCAGGAGAAGAAGCCCTTTCTGAGGAAGATGAAAATAAGGGTTCAATCTTAAACATGCTGAATTTGAGTTGCCTCTAGGACATTCAGGCGGGTTTGCTTTTTACAGATAAATGTCTACTTGAGGCTGTAGGCTGAAGGAGCAGAAGCAGTTACAGATATAGCTGTGGAAGACATCAGCATCCAAGTGTAATTAAAACAGTGGTTTTTAATGTCAGTGGAATTTCTCCCCAAAAATGTGTAGAATTAAAACAAATGAGAGGACAGTTCCAATATCCAGAGTTTGTTTTGGAGGTGATGAATATGGTTATTACCTTGATTGTGGTGATGGTAACACAAGTGTACATGTATATTTCCCAACTGGAAGTCACCAAATCGCATACATTAATTATCTGTCCCTTTTTGTATACCAGTTTTACCTCAATAGAACTAGAAGGAAAAGGACTAATACAATATTTTTTAAAGAAGGTTTATGAAGAAACAGATAAAGGGAAGACAAAAAGAATCAGACATGCTTAAACATGAAAACCAGGAGCAAACAGGTAGTAGAGTCCCATAAAGGAGAGTGTGAGATCCATCTCAAATGCAGCAGTGAAGTTATTGAGATAAAGATGACATTTAATAATAAAGAGGTCATGAGTTACTATGGGGTTGAGGATGGATATCATTCATTATGCATCTGGGATTATACAACTGTGAATATTTATACACACACACACGTATGCACACGTACATGTATCTATTATAATAGCTGATAGTAAGACTAAAAACTGGCGAAAGGATATATCCCAAGTAAATATTAAAAATATATGCATAAAATTTTCTAGTCTATTTATGAACCACTAATTCAATACCTGAAAGATCACCAAGCTTCAAAAATACTCACACTAGATAAATCTCCATTATAAATACTTTTAGGTAGCAGCATTAAAATGGACATCATTAAGTTTTCAAATTGTGTGGGTTTCTTTACTTGACTGAGCACAGTTTTTGCATTATATAGTTTGATTTGACAAGAGAACCCATAAAAATCCACACTTGTGGCCCACTTAAAAAAGTAGTATTATAGTTTTAGGCACTGTTGAACATCATGCTGAGCTAGAAAAGCTAAATAAAACACCGTAAACCTCCCCACCTTCATTTTTAGAACCCCACACAGGGAGACGACAACTATGTTAATCAGAGACAGACCACTGAGGTTCAGATTTATTTTATTTAATATTAAATTGTATAGTTGAAGGAGATATCAATTTCTTTTTAAAATGGCACCATCACTACCCTTCTAAACACTGCAGTTTACTAATGATTTTAAAACTGCTTTAAGGGTTTAAAACTGAATCACTACCACTTCATCTCAGCTGAGATTTAGCATGCAGATCTCACAATGGGAATACATTTCTGTTTCAGGTTAAATAAATTCAGTCTGTCTTATTTTAGAACTAGAAGAACATTTTGTTGACTCAGAGCTCTATTTTTGTTACTTAGAGCTAAAAGAAGTCAGTTCAGCATAAGAAATTCTACAAGGTATTAACTGGAAGTTTGCTGGGAAGAGGTTCATTCTGTATCGTATATCATGCTGAGAACCTTTTTTAACCTTAACAGGCAGTGTTGTTTCCAAATATGCCTTCTCTGATGAACCTGTGCACGCATGCATGCCCAGGGCTACTCTGAAAACTGAGATGAAGAACTGAAAAAGAATTCTGGCCCCTAAGAAACTCCTCAAAGAGATGCCATCGTGAAGGCTAGACACCTTTGATATGAGCTCCAAGGTTTATCTCTGCTGCTCTCCCTTCAGTATCCACTGACCTGAAACATGCACACAGAGTGATGCGCTGAAGCACCTACAGCAGCAAGTGTGCCTAAGTAAAAACACCCTCTCATTCTCCTTGATAAGCTAGACTCTGTTAGAAAAGTACAAAGAAGTTCTCTTGTGACCCTGTATCTAAGACTGTGTTTATTAAAAGATCTTCCTTTATCTTCCCCTCACTCTCCAACCCAGACTCAAGATTGAATCTATGAGACATTAGTTGAGAAAATAAATGAAAATGACACACACCATATTGAAAAAATCACATGATGATTTTTTATCTCCTGTGAAATACTGTGAAGGGTACTGAACAAAACATTACACTGACAAGTCAAGTCTTTTTATTAGTGGCTATTTCATTAGGCCTTCCTGGCCTTCCCCATCTAAACTCAACATGTATTAACCAATTTTCTAGAACTTCTCTAAGCAAATCTTCCATAATTGACAGACAATTGACTTTTTCTCAAATTGCCTTTTCGGCTCAATTATGTCTTGCATCACATCCACCTGGTATATCTATTTCCTTTTTTTTTTTTTAACCTAGAATCTTACTAATTTGTTAAGTTACTAAAGATGATACATTTTTCCCATGAATCCTGACAGAGCCACCTTAGTGCTTTGTGGTGTTTTTCATTCCTTTTAGTAAATAATCAGTATGACACATTTGACATAGAGACACAATCTATTCTTACTGTGTTTGCTAGATTTTATTCTATATACATCTTTCCCCCAACTATACTGCTACTGCTTGTGTTTTGAGACTATGGAAAAGATTCTCAAATTTAAATGTGGTATACTATATCTGTGTATAGTAACTTCTACATTAAAAAACAAGTTTAGCCAGACTATTACTCAACCATAAAAAAGAATGAAATAATGCCATTTGCAGCAATATGGATGGACCTAGAGATGATCACACTAAGTGAAGTAAGGCAGAGAACGACAAATATATATCGCTTATATGTGGAATCTAAAAAAAAAAAAGAAAAGATACAAGTGAACTTTTTACAAAACAGAAACAGACCCACAGACATAGAAAACAAGCTATAGCTACCAAAGGGGAAAGGGGGGCGGATAAATTAGGGGTTCGGGATTAACATAAACACACTATTATATCTAAACTAGATAACCAACAAGGACCTACTGTATAGCACAGGGAACTATACCCAATATTTTGTAATAACCTATAAGGGAAAATGTTATTGAACCCTGACCTCTGGCCACCTCCTAGGGGTAGACAACTGAACTAAGCTGTACCAATTTTTGAATTTGAATGGAGAGACTGAAGCTAGTTGAAGCTGCTACCTTAATGGCAGTGTCCATGCAGTCCAGTTGCTGAGGCCTCCACAGACTATGGCCCATGGAGACCGCTGCCACCATTATGTCACGAAAGCCGGGATGGGGGAGAGGTTTGCAGCTGCGTAAAGGCCTGGGCCTGGCCAGTGGGCGGCCCTGGCGAGGGCTCTGGAGTTCTGCAGGACACAGCCCTCAGCCTGTCCCTGGGCCCCCAGCTCATCCAGTGGCCTAAGGCTGCAGGGCCTGGAGGGCCCTGGGGAGAAGGCCTCCATCTGCCTCTCGCCGCATTCTGCCCAGAAGACCACAACGAGGCTGACTGAGCGGGGCCTCTAACCACGCTAAGGGTCACGTGTTAATGGTCATATATAATACTAATGGCTGTGTGCCCACTCTGCCCGTATTACAAAAATAATCTGAAAATATATATATGCATAACCATATCACTTTACTGTATACCTGAAACTAACGCAACATTGTAAATCAACTATACTTCAAATTTTTTTAAGTTCATTTTTAATATGCTAATAAAACTTTTGGCTCTGTATAATCCAGAAATATTGTTTCAGAATATTACCTAGTAAGTAAAGTTTGATACTACAACACTACCTTAATAAATAAAAAGGAAATACACGGTTCCTTCAGCATTTGAATTCAAACATTGGTTTACTTGTACTAAAACGTCATTAGAACAAAAACGCGAAGTTGGTAACTCAAATTGAATACAATAACTAACCATACATATTTTGGTTTTAAGTGTGTCTTAATAGCTTTTGGTGACAGTTAAAATTAAATTTTATAAGTAGAGCATGAGTCATTTAGTGAAATTAATGTATTATATAGTTATCATTAGGTAGCAATAGGAGACCATTGTGATGCATCAAAGTTCCATTCTATGAACTGGAACTGTGCTGAATCAGTGGGATGCAACTGCTTCGGATGTTTTCCTTCTCCTTTGTACTTTCAAACTCATTTTGGTTTTTATGAAAACACGTTATTGCCTAAAGACCAGGACAATCATTCCTTTATCAAATTGTGAGTGCTAAAATCTATATTTCAATTTTTAATGCTGAGAAATTATAGAGAATGTTTCTCATCAAATTTAAGAACCAGGAGACAATAAATAAAAGTTAATGCTGTAATTCTTTCAAAGACAAAGAATCACTAGGAAAAGTGGCAAAGATAGGTTAAGAGAAAGGAAAAATAAAACTAAAACTCAATCAGCATGCCAATGTCTATGTATGTGTTATGACCTGCATATTCCCTATGGGTTTTATGTCTCCAATGCTAAGTAAATTAAAAGAAATGGGAAAGATAATTTTCCTAAATTTCCAATACCTCTTTATTTTATCTGAATACTTGATAGATATAATTAAAATAATTTTCAGTTGTCATCCAAGTGGCATCCTAGAGTGACAACTGTAATATAATTTAACTATCATTATGATTAAACTATTACATTAGTTCAAGTTTTTTTTTTTTTTTCGAAGACAAGTTTTATTTGGGAAGAGTTTCTAATTGTTAAAGCTGCAAGCAAGTTACCTTCACAAGTATAGTTCTACAGACCTAGTAGTTTCAGAGATCCCAGTGTTCAAAGGTACACCTCAAAATTAATAACAAAAACACACCCACGGCGAAAGGGGAGAGCTGTTAGACTGGTTTGGAATGTACAGCCATGGATTTCAGCTGGGTTATTATACCTGCCTTCTAATTGAGCTTTCTGGATTTATAATCTTCCATTACAATCTACTTAGCAGCAATCTTTATAAAATAAAAATCTAATGATACCAGCACCTCAGACCCTCTAGAGGTCCCCCCAGCACCTTCTACAACATGGCAAAGAGAAACATTTATGATGTTAATTAATGTAATTATGACATGTCACATGCTGTCATTTGTCTATGCTTTTATCCATGCAATCAACTTTCCTTAGACAGTTTCTAACCCCTTTCAACTTCCTTCTCACCAGTATTCATCCTTCATGAATCAGCTTCAACATTGCCCCCTTTCTCTGTTTTCAGAACATGCCCCTCATACAGATTTAATCACCTTCTTTGCTTGGTGTAACAGAAACTGTCAGTGCCCCATGCATGTCCCTCAGAGCATGTAGAGTTTCTGGCCAACTTCCATCTGCTAGTAACTGCAGTCTCACTGAAAGCCCTTATATCAGAATTGCAGAGAGCTGGATGCTTGCTTGGAGGTAGGAAGTGCTGAAAATGTGCCCTCATCCACAGCATCGCTGACCAAGAACTCTCAGGTGTTAGTGTGTGAATTTACCAGTTCCATCACTTTTCAGGATCATTAATTCTGGGGAATGTATTTTGTGTCACTTCCCAGAATTTGCCCTTCAGATTAAGCTCCATTTCTCTTAAGGACAGCTGGTTAACTGCAATCCCTTTATTGTCTGGCTTCTCTTCTCTGCATCACTTCCTCACTTCCCTATTAGTATTACTTTAACTTCCCAGAAAAACTATTTATACCTGACTCTTTTGTCATCAGGCTTTTTCTTGTAGAATCTACAGTAAAACTTTTGATACCAGAGGTACTGTGTGGGGTTCTGGAGTTGAATGTCTTGCTGGCCACATGGCATCAAGACCACTTGGCATGTTGTAACAGAATAATTACAAGACTCTCTCTTGTGGTGAATTGGGATGCTAAAAAGGTATAAGGGGATGTATATCTTATCAATTTCTCCAGGATTTGAGAAAGATTGTGACAATGATAATGACAATGACTACAGAGTTAACAGTTGTTGCAAGTATTGTCAGTGCTCTCAGGAAAAAAACTGATGAGCTCAAGCTCAAGTCAGAGGGGTCTCGCTGACAGCATTTAAAGAAACCCTCGTCTTTTAAAGCCAGAGAGAGGACTGAACTGAAAAACAGATCCTTTGTTTGATTGTAATAGTAGTTGAATTGTAGAGAAGATTTACTGCAAAGCACCGGCAAACCTCTTATTTAAAACTCCAGGCCTTAACAGGAAAGATGTAGGACCCTGAAACCTGGACTTGAGGTACCAGGTTGACTCACTCTTGCTGGAGGATTCTTTCCTTGCCTGGAGACCACATAGATGCATCATCTGAGGTCAACAATTCAAGATATATGTACATTCCTCAAAATTTTCCCTCATCTTATGGTTTCTAGACCACTATGTTCAAGACCAGGCATGGCCTAATTGAAAAAAGTATTGTCTCTGATTTAAGAAAAATGGGATTATTCATGAAAAGAGTAACAGAAACTGGCTAATATTTCCAGTTAGGAATTAAGAGAGCATGCCTAGAAATGAATGTTGAGTATGTTGGACAGGGATGCAACTGAAATATAAGGTACACAGGAGATGCTAAAGATATGTTTACACAAGCAAATGACATTACACCTAAGCATTTGTGTTTTGAGGTATGCGTTTCCAAATTTATGCTTAATGGTATAGATAATTACATACTTCTCTAAAAATACTTTATTGTAATTCCAGAAAGTAAAAATATATATTAAATAAGAAAATAATGCTCTCAAATGAATCAATGTTTAAATTATACAATGGTCATAAAATATAAATCAACGAGCTTAACAACTTAAATCCATATGGACACAATATGATTTATAAAAAAAAAAATCTTGAAGGTTATCCAGCACAGTGATCAAGAATGAATGCACTTTATTACCATCTTGTCTTATACCCAAGTGATCTTGCTTATTGCTTTCAGATAATTCTGATGCTCTATCATTTAATACATGGCATTAGCTGAATCTCTTTTCAAATTAAAAGGTAAGAAAATTACTCACTTTAAAAAAATACATTTAAGATACAAATAAATACTCCACTTACCCATACTCGACCCACAAACGCATTGGCTTCTTCTTCCACCACTGACAGATTTCTGAGCAGATAGGGATCAAACACTGGATCATTGTCATTGACATCTGTCACCACCACATTTACGGTGGCAGTTGAGGTCTTAAAGAAAAAAAAAAATAGAGGGGGGATTAGATGTGAGAGGAGTTATTTTTATTTCGATGTCAGTTAATTAGTCATACTGGCATTTGTCTATCTGAAAGTCATCTCATTACTATTCCTATTCCTTAGCTTTCCAAAAAAGACAAGAAAAAAAAAAGAGGAATCTCGCAATTTTCAAACACCTCAAAAAACAGATGGAAAAAACAAATGATATTAAAGGGCAAACATCTTCTTGAAAATGTCAAATATTTCCTGGAGGCTTACTTTTAGAAAGTGTTTTACCTTTACCTTGTTCACATTTTGTGGGTGGTAGGTTTTTGTTTATAGACACTTGTACCCCTTTTTCTCTGAAATGTAACATTTCTGCAGTTTTTACCACTTATATGTTGTACTGTTTAAAAATATAACTAGTACACTATAAACTAGCGTGGTATGTCAAATGGGTATTTTCAGGTAAGCAAATACTACCAGAAAATAATATATTAGTAATTTTCTAGGTTCACATCTAAACAGAATTTGAGGACCATACACCACTAATCATAAAACACACACACACACACACACACACACACACACACACAACCTTTTGGTTATAAAGCTTAAGGAAATGGTAAGTGGGTAATCCTACCAGTAGTATGTGCTACCTGGTTAAAAGGTAAAATCCCTAGCCTGCTGCAACTTGAGAACATAATGTAGGTCAATGACTTTTGCACAATCAAGGAACGTCTTCATACATGACTCAAGCTGGAAAATGCTCTGTCTAATCAAAGCCTGAGTACAGCACATGCCCTCCACCCAGCTGTCACAGTGAGGGGCAGATCACAGAAGGCTGAGAGAAAATTAGAGAACAAAAGTATTCTTGGCTGGAAAATGAAAAATCCATTATGCTATGATATTAAATACCTAATAACATGCAAATAAAAAGTAGGAGGAAAAGCAAGATGGTACTGTCATGAGAGAATTACTTAACTTTCTTTTTAAAAAAGACAAACAGGATTTGTCCTAATCTGTAAGTGACGTGGGGTGAGAGGCTAAAAAGCTGAGCATAAAGAAGTGACTTAGAGGAAGTGAACCTGAAGAAATTTTGCAGCAGTCATGGGCCCGAGGGGTCAAAAACTGGAGTTCCTAGCTACTAAGGAGGAGAAGTCCTGGTAAACACCCCATCCTTTCTGTTGCAAAATCAAGGAACATCTTCATACGTGACACAAGCTGGAAACTGCTCTGTCTAATCAAAGACTGAATATAGCACATGCTTTCTTGGGATCACTGAAGTTCTATACTCTATGAGTAATGCTGCATAAGGTCTAGACCAGGCCTTACTCAGATTAAAACTGAATAGTCAAGGGCTTCCCTGGTAGCGCAGCGGTTGAGAGTCCGACTGCCGATGCAGGGGACATGGGTTCATCCCCTGGTCCGGGAACACCCCACATGCTGCAGAGCGGCTAGGCCCGTGAGCCATGGCCGCTGAGCCTGCATGTCCAGAGCCTGTGCTCCGCAGCGGGAGAGGCCACAACAGTGAGAGGCCCGCGTACCGCAAAAGAAAAAAGAAAAAAAAAAAAACTCAGTAGTCAAATTTTGGTTGGATTAAGGTGATCTGTCCTTATTTTAACAGACATATATTAAATCTTCTTTTGAGCAATATAATTTTATACCAAGCCTTTATAATTTTTCATATATAATGTCCAGTGGTCATTAAAAATATTACCAGGCATAGCAGAGAATTCTTGGGTATTGATAATGGCTTATTTCTTTATTTGTGTACTAGCTACATTGATGGGCTTATTTTGTGAAAATTTATACAGCTATTCAGTATGATTTGTATATATTTCTGTATTTAAAACTCCCAATAAAATTTTATTTAAAGAAATGTCAAAGACAAGCAGAACAGTGTTGTTTAGTCAAAGCCGGGAAACAACCTAAATGCCCACCAATAGTAGATGTTTATATAACAGATTGTGTTTTTTGCACACAACGGAATAACATGTGATACTAAGAATGTACAGACTACATTCACCTCAATGAATTACATGAATGTAAGGCTGAGTGTACGAAGTCAGACACAACACAGTACACACTACATAATTCCAAATATATAAATTTCAAAGATTGGCAGAAATACTCCATTGTGATAGAAGTCAGGATAGGGATGACTTTTGTGAAGAAGGTAGAGTAGAAACTGGCATGATTGTAAGGCTGGGCTTCTGGAGTGCTAATTAATTTCTGTTTCTTGTTCTGAATAGTGATCATACAAGTATTTTCACTATGTGAAAATTCATTAAGCTGCACAGTTATGGTTTGTGCACTCTTCTGTGTGCATCTCTCCATGAAATCATTTAAAGAATGCACACACATCAACATACGCTTGTGTGTAGATATATATGGATATGTATCAATGTAAATGTCATCTGATTAGATGAAATACAAGTCATGTTATTTTCTCCTTTTAACTTTTATATATTTTCCAAATTTTCTCTAAGAGAGCTACATTGCTTTAATAACAAAAATCAGTTTAACACATGTTATTTCTTTAAAAGTTGTGTTAGAGTTAAAGCTAGTAAAAAGATTTAAAGCTAGTAAAAAGATGTGCCTTTATAGTAGCAGTAGTTCCCAATTTGCCTGAGGGTGAAGGAGACATTAAAATGGACAGCTGGGAGCCAAAATCTAAGAGTAGCCATGCTAGAGTTTGCTGACCTTCCTTCTAACTGCTTGCATAAAGTGCCAGCCTATCTGTATTTCCCTTACTGGTGTCCATCCTATTCTTTAAAATTTCCATTCTTGACACTATGGAGTGGGATGATTTCAGCCTATACTGGGTCCTCAAAGGCTGTGGTCTGTAACTGGGTGGTATAGATGAGAACTGGATCACTAGGTGAACTAAGAAGTAAAAAACAAATCCACCATTCCTGTGCTAATAGGGGCTGAAATTTATAGACCATATAGATGTATTTATCCATATCTTAGAGATAGTATATGAAATAAAGAATATCCATTTCTCTGGCAGAAATGTAAAGTAATAAACACACAGAGAATAACTTCCAGCTTATATATTTCTTGTAAAGTGGTCTAAAGATCACTTGCATCAGAATCACTTGGAAAATCATTAAAAATGCAGATTCTGAGCTACACATTAGAACTATTGACTCTATTCTTCAATATTCAAATTGTATCTTTGCAATTTGTTTCACATAAATTGCTGGTAATCCTTTTATTTAAGAAAAGTCCATCCACCTGTGTTCTTATTAAATACCTTTCTTAAAACCTGTGATTATTAAGGCTAAACGGTTAATTTTACTATAATTCTACAAAGGACATAAGTTTAAATATTCAGATAAGAAAAGTGCTATCAAAATATGAGACTATTATTATTTTGTAATTACTTTCTTCTTCAACACCCCACTGTATGTGCACATGTATAAGTCGATCCCTAAAATTATATAAATGATGAAACTAACTGAAGAAGCTTTTGTTTGAAATCTAAATGTTTCTTTCCCTAGTGACATTCTTAGTACAAACTTTTGAAAATGAAACAAATTTGCTTAAAAGGATCATAATTTTAAAGCTGAATGAGACCTTATTCATTCTTAAAGAAAGAAAAATTGAGGGAACTAGAAATGCTAAGTGACCTGGCCAAGGAGAATTGAAATTAACAAGTAAATAACTGAAAAAGAAAAGAAAAAAAAAAAAGCTCTAGAAAGAACTAAGCCACTAATGTTAGCCCAGAACTTATTTTCAGTTTTTTATGTGGCCAAAGCCATAATTAGTAAACTGAAACTATGCCAGATAGCTTAATATGCTATTTCTTCCCCATCTTTACTGTTGCCTAAGAAATCTTACTTTTAAGGCCAGAGGTAAAAGGTGCTAGCTAATATTACTTCCATTAATTTCTGATTCATCATGTGACCTATCTCAAATGGTTGACCTAAAACCTTATTAATTTTACTTCACTCTAATTATACCCCTTACTCCATGCTTAATAATTCCCTCTTTTCCTTAGAATTTTACCCCTCAGTTATTTCCTAGCCAAATTACACATTAAACTTTCATCATAAGTCAAGTTCTCAATTATTTTCTTCTTGAGATTCTCACTGACTTCTTTACATATATCTTATACAGGCACACTATATTAATTAAGGGGATTGCATATGTAAAAAGTAATCTTAGATTTTATTTTTATTGACTCGCCTAATCTCTAAGTGCCTTCTCTTGGCCTCACTATTTACTAAAACTGTTCTGTATATTTTATTTTCCACATATAGCTGTTTATCTAATGTTTGAAAAGTGGCAAATAGCTTATTATGGGCAGATTATTTACCAAATTTAAGTAATTATCCTTACCTATTTTTCTAATTTTTAATTAAGATGATAAAACTGTCTAGTATCAATTTTGTATGGTAAATTTTCTAAAGCAATCCTCCTCAAAAAGCGTGAGGAGAGCATTATATACCCCCATCCAGTCTACTTTTTGATCAAAGAAGTCATTTCAAGTAAACTGGAGATACACTGCTATTTGAATTGGGTGAGTCTTCTAGACACTTATACTGAATTTGAAATTATTTCTAGAGAAAAGTGCTGAGTTGGCCCATATGCACTAGACTAAAGACAAAAGCTACTTTGTGGCATAGAAATGGTGAAAAAACAGTCTAATAAAGCACTGCCAATGAGTGCATTGTTACAAGGCTTAAAAATCAGAATAGTGGTAGTTGTGGATGGGTAGATTGAAGAATACAATCAAATGATTTTGAAACACACCTACATAACTAAACAATTTATTTATTTTTAATACTAAGTTTTAGGTGCAGAGGAAATAAAATTTATCTTCTCTAGAATTATGGGCCCTTTTAAACCATTTCAATCATCAAGGATTAGTCAAGATTCCGAGCGCCGCTTACAAATAACCTGTAGAATCAGTCAACTCGGTTTCCTAAGTGCTTCAAGGTATTTATGCACAAATTCCCTTCCCTCCACTGTCCCCCACCCTCAAAAAAGTGACTTTAAAGGAAATAGATTCCAACATAGTAAAACTGCCAGAACTGCCAGTGCTGTGCTGGTGATGGACACAATGAAATACTTCTTAGACTAAGTTAGATTTCATTTTCCCCATAAATTAGGTAAGAGAGCAAATTCCACGTATCTATTGTCAAGTCAAAGTTGCAGCTCCATAACAAATTCAGAATATAGGTTCATTGATTAAAAGAGCCCATTGGAGGGCTTCCCTGGTGGCGCAGTGGTTGAGAGCCCGCCTGCCGATGCAGGGGACACGGGTTCGTGCCCCGGTCTGGAAGATCCCACATGCCACGGAGCGGCTAGGCCCGTGAGCCATGGCCGCTGAGCCTGCACGTCCGGAGCCTGTGCTCCGCAACGGGAGAGGCCACAACAGTGAAAGGCCCGGGTACCACAAAAGAGCCCATTGGAGAAAAAAGCACTTTGAGTAATTTTAAGTAGTTGCTCCAAATGAAAAAGAGATTACTTCATGAATTCATGACTATAATAAATTGTTTTAGAGTGTAAACTACAAGGTTCTCTCAGTTTCTTTAGGACTATTTTTAAAACCCTTTCCCAAAGAGAGTACTCACCCCATCTGGCCTGCCATCATTAGCAGTGACGATCAGAATGTAGCGATCAGTGCTTTCCCTGTCCAGTGCTTTCCCTAAGGTTAGAATCCCAGTACTAGTGACAGAGAAAACAAACAAACACATGAGACAGAAAAAGATATTATGTCACAGGGAGTCTTTCTACTATTGTGAACTACTTTTGATAGTTTTTCTTTTTTTTTTCCTTTCAGCAAACATAGCTTGAGTATTTAAGATGAACGATTCTAGGATTTATGCTGAAAATTGAAAAAGGCTTTTAAGGCTGTTGAGCCTCTTAGCAATAATGAAAAATTGCCAAACTGAATGAGATAAGTGAGTTGATTCTGTAGCCTCCAAGGAAAAAAAAAACAAAACAAACTATGCTCAATTCATTACAGGAAGAAAGATATCTATCTTGTTTGTGATGATTTCAAAGGTAAAAGAGTCCATTAATCTTTAGCAGTTTCATAATGCTTTGAGTAAAAAAGTGATTTCTTTAATCTATATCACCACGCCCATTCATTGTCACATATGTGACCACTACGGAAATGAAAACATCTAAATTTCATCTTTGATTAAACCATAGAGACTAAAATTTTTCTTCTTTCCAAATTTCAAAATAACTGAGTCTTACTGTAGAAAATTAGAAAATATACAGTGGAATATTAAAACTTTCATAGATATTATGGGTTTTTTAATATTTCTTTGTATTCTCTATTATAACCATATTTAAATACATTACAATTGCTTTCAAAAGAGTACTCAGGCTGCATATTTTACATTCTTTTCAAAATAATATAATTTTATGAACATTCGTTCTCTCATTTTACAATTTATAAAAACAAACTCTTTTGTTGATACACTAACAATTTTACCATCTTGTTATTCTCTTGAAATTTAGATATTTCTTAAGTATTATGTATAATGGGAGATGAACAGCCTTTGGGAAAATTCTCATACTTAGAATACTTTTAATACTAATTCTTAACCTTTTCACTGTTTAGAATACATACTTTCAGATATTTAAGCTTTTATTCTCCCATGTAACTCGTTTTATAACACTTTGGTCGCTTATTATGTTCTCTAAAACAAGTTCTACATTTATGTCTTAGATATTACAATCTGATGTTGTACATGGCATTTTAATTAAAGTCTAACAAGTATCTACTGTGAAGGAGAGGTTACATTAATTTAACAAAACATTAAAATATTTATCAAGTATAAAAGCATAATTTGTTTCTGATAGATAAAAGGCTTTCATTTTAATCCAAGTGCTTTTGTTGTTATAGTGGAATTTAAGCAATCCGCACCACATATGGTAGTTGAGTACAGAGAGTCAATGCCAAGGAATCAAAATCAGAGTCACAGTTGCTCTGTTTGTTTTATTTTATTGTTGTTATTGATATGGACTAAAAAAAAAGTTCTAAACATATGGTATGACTATGAAAAACTGACTTTGCTCATTGTACATTTTAAAATGTTTTGTCCAAATAACTGAAAACCAATTCCCAGGGTAGTTTGTAACAATCAAATTTGGATCAACTTCCCATACTGCAGATGGTTCAGATAACCCCATTCTAAAATGACATTTAAAGGGAAAAGTAAATCATTTATTGCTTCTGAGACTTATTCACAAGTAACTTAAGAAATCTGAAAATCTATCCAGAGTAAAATGAAAGAAAGAAGAAAATTCAGTTATTGTTTTCCACTTTTCTCCTCAGTTTAAGCTTTGACTCTATATTATGCCTTGTATATTAAATTAGAAAATCACTAGAAATTTATATTGTATTAGAATTTAGAGCCATATTATACTTAAATAGCTTATTTTTCATAGTCTGGTAATTATTATGGAAATAGTTCTTTGCTTAAGATGATGTGTGCCTTGTGTCCCAATGTCGTAGACAGTTAGACAGGATATTTGGGAAATGGAAAAAGAGAGAAAAAATAGGTACTGTCTTTTGGTATTCAAAGCTGAAAGACTAGCTTATGAGTACACACAAGCATCCTTCCACAAAATTCCAGAAATAATTGGAAAGGAGGACTCTTGCTACCAGCTGAATGGAAGCTACAGAGCAGTATACATTAGGCTGCATTTAGAAATGGCAGTAAATCTTACCAGTCCATATACTAAAAATACATAAGAATGACTCCTGATACAACATCAATAATAGTGCTACTTAAATTTTACATAATTGAAAATATATTGCACAGGAGTGATGTCAGTGAAAATGGTGACGCAGACAGCTTGAAGAGGCGGTCTCTCCACAGAAGCATCGAAAAATGAAGCAGGAAAAATCAGAAACAACTTTGATAGGACTCTGGAAAACAGTCAAAGGTTGACAGCACCCAAATGAAGGTAGAATTAAGAAAAAGGCAACTTAAAAATTGTAGTAAAGATCTGTTCCATTTTTACTTCTCCTTGCCCCAGCCCTTTCTGGCTTAGAGTAGTCTTAAAGATGGTGGTCAACATTCCCAGTGTGCTACTCTGGTCCTTGTTTCTGGAGGCAGCGAAACTATCCTTATTCACAAAGAATTGTTTATCTATTCCAACTGGTCTGGAGGCTGCCTGAAGGAATAATACATGGTTTTTGTCTTGTTTTGCCTAACTCAGAATTCACTCAAGGTGGAAAAGCAGTGGTTATTCCTGGAAAACAGTGTAAGTCAGGGAGCAACCTGCAGCCATCTGAAGCAATAGTTTATGTTTGAGGCATACAGTGGAACACCAAAAGCCTGGCAGGAAAAACTGGGTAGAGAGTTTCTTGGAAAATTAGGGCATTCAAAAGTGCCCATGTATACTGGTGAATAGAATTGAGAGTCCAGAAATGAATCCATACGTCTGTGGCCAGTTGATTTTCAGCAAGAATGCCAAGATCATTCAATAGGGAAAGAATAATCTCTTCAACGAACAATGCTGGGGCAATTGGAGATCTACATGCAAAAGAACGTAATTGGACTATCTCATACCATATACAAAATTTAACTCAAAATGGATCAAAAATCTATATGTAAGTACTGAAACCGTAAAACTCTTAGACAAAAGCATAGGGATAAATCTTTATGATTTGAGGTTTGATAATGTATTCTTAAATATGGTAACAATAGCATGAACAGCACAAAGAAAAATAGGGCTTCCCTGGTGGCGCAGTGGTTAGGAATCTGCCTAACAATGCAGGGGACACGTGTTCCAGCCCTGGTCCAGGAAGATCCCACATGCTGCGGAGAAACTAAGCCCATGTGCTACAACTACTGAGCCTGTGCTCTAGAGCCTGTGAGCCACAACTACTGTAGCCCATGCGCCTAGAGCCCATGCTCCACAACAAGAGAAGCCACTGCAATGAGAAGCCTGCGCACTGCAACGAAGAGTAGCCCCCCGCTCGCCGCAACTAGAGAAAGCCCGTGCACAGCAACAAAGACCCAACACAGCCAAAAATAAATAAATAAAATAAATTAAAAATAAGTAAATAAACAGAATAGCAATAGTATATGTATTTAAAAAAAAGAAAAATATATTGATCTTCCTCAAATTAAAAATTTTTTGTGCATCAAAGTACAGTATCAAGAAAGTGAAAAAAAACCTACAAAGTGGGAGAAAATATTTGCAAATCATATATCTGATAAGGGTCTGGTTCTCCAAATATATAAAGGACTCCATACAACTCAACAGCAAAAAGGACAAACAACCCAATTAAAAAATAGGCAAAGAATAGATACTTCTCCAAAGAAGATATATGGCAAATTAGCACATGAAAACATGCTCAACATCATTAGTCATCAGGGGAATACAAATCAAAGCTACAATGAAATAGTACTTCATACTCACTAGGATAATTAACAAAACAGATGGGAAAATAATGTGTTGATGAAAACACGGAGGTATTGAAACACTTGTACATTGCTGGTGGGAATGTAAAATGGTTCAGTCACTATGGAAAACAGTTTGGCAGTTCCTCAAAAAGTAAATGAGTACAATATGACCCAGCAATTCCAATTCTGGGTATACATTCAAAAGAATTGAAAACAGGTGCTTAAATACATGTATATTTGTGTGTGCTTAAATACATGTATCTGTGTGTGTCTGTATGTGTGTGGATATTAGCAGTATCCACAATGACCAAAACAGAAAAACAGCCCAAATTTCCATCAATGTATGAATGGATAAACAAACTGCTGTGTACACATGTAACAGAATATTATGCAGTTATAAAAAGGAAAGAAGTACTGAGATATGCTTCAACATGGAAGAACTCTGAAACATTAGGCTAAGTGAAAAAAGCCAGACACAAAAGGTCACATACTGTGTCATTCTATTTATAGGAAATATCCAAAATAAATAAATCCATAGAGGCAGAACACAACTTGGTGGTTGTCAGTGGTGGAGGGGAAGGGCAAGTAGGGAGTAACTGCTTAACTGAGTTGTGTTTCCTTTTGGAATGATGACGATGTTCCTGAACTAGATAGAATTGATAGTCGTACAACACTGTGAGTCTACTAAATGCCACTGAATTGTTGACTTTAAAATGGTTAATTTTATGCTATGTGAATTTAACCTCAATTATATTAATTATATTGCACAGAATTCCCTCACCAAACACTGAGGCTATATTCCTGAAATGTATTGTGATTGACAAAATCAAGCTCTTTTATACAATGAGTTGGTTTGCCAAACCATAAAAATGGTGGTCAAAAGTTGTTTAAACAATGTAGATAAAAAGTAGTGGAGGGTATCTACTTCCAAACAAACCAACCTTCTATTTAAGTGTTCATTTTCCCAAATTGTATCATTTATTAGGAAATATTGCAGCAGCATAATTATGCACTGAAAGAGATTATCTCACAGGTTTCATGCTTTGTATTCTTCCATTAATCTTTTTCAATACCTTCTACTGATTGTGATTAACATCATTTATACTTACAAGTGTCTGAGTCTTTGGCAGATTTATCATGCTGATTTGGGCATCATTTTTCAGGCCTTAAAATGATATTTAGAGAGGGTAAAATGTACCTCAAAATGTGTGATTGCTTCTAGTTTGATATGGCATTCCATGTTGAACAGTAATTAGTGATTAACAAACAGACCAATAGAAAGAGTTAGATATTGGTAGCCATTCAGGTAAGTTGATGGAGGCATGAACCAGCTGTGTGAGAAGGGTGATCTGAGCATATATTTTGAGAGTAGAGCTTACAGAAAAATATGCATATCATCTTTCTTACATGTTAATCTTCAGTGTAGCTCAAACTGATATGAAAAACATAAGCTTTAAATTTAGTGTCAAAATTAATTTAGTCACATAGAAATAAAAATGCCAGTGAAGATATAAAATTTTCAAATAAAGTTCTAACAAGGGGCAGAAATAACTCTGAGGTTCTTTTGCTTAGCACTTAGCCTTTAAGTGTTACATCACATGCCTTATGCTACAATGATGACATCAATAAGAATTCCTCAATTTCCTGCAATAAATAACAAATATTTTGCCATAATACTTGCAGAGGAAGTTTCTTTACATCTTGCTTAAATATTTACTTATAAATGAATGTTTGCTGAATAAATATTTGATGAATCATATGCAACTATTAGCACAGACATAAAAAGTTATTAAAATAATGCATTACACTACAGAACCATAAAGATCTGGCCATTTAATACATAACATTAACTGATTTACATAATGAATGATTGTGACCTTTAAGGAACAAACATTTTTCTTTAAAGAATAAGTTTCTTTCCTGGCCATATGACTAATTCACTTCATTAAAATGTCACACAGTGTGACAGAAAGAGAAAAACAAATACCATATGCTAACACATATATATGGAATCAAAAAAAAAAAAATTTTTAATTAAGCAAAGTAACCATTTTTCCCAGGCCAAGATTTTATTTTTTAGTAAGGCTATGGCATTATTATGCATTATTACATACACACACACACACACACACACACAAATGGAATAAAATAAAATAGTAAAATACAATGAAATAATAAACTACTTACGATAATACCTTTGAAACATTCAAACTAAATTTAAAATTTTAAATTTCATTAAATTAATTATAATGTAAGGGCAAGGGCAGAGAGTAAGAAACAAAATAATTAAACACCTACACACAGTCAATGGGATTAATAGTACACGGTTGATATTTTCCCCTTGTTTTTTGTCCTTTTCCAGACAAGTATTAATAAAAAAGATAAAATGGAACTACAAATAATGATACTCAGTTAACTTACTGGAGAAACACAGAATTATGCTGTATATGGAGACTACATTTTATCACTAAAAAGTTCACACTAAATGTTTTCTGTTGTTTTCCTCTTTCAATCAGTCATTTTAATGTCATATTGTTATAGATATTATCAATTTCTTTGTTTTTGGTATGTGGTTATTGTTGTTGTTTTTGAGAGAAAATTTATTGTCTTGTGTTTTCATAAAAGCCAGAAGAAATAGATTCTGAAGCAAGATAACTTTGTGTAAACAACTTTAAATCCAGATTAATGTTAAACCTTTCTTCTAATGTATCAGATCTACTCTAATATTTAATATTATTTTTGTGGGATGAGAGCACTGTGAATGCTGTTACTTTGTTTATACAAGTCATTATTTTGTTAAGTTACTAAAATAAAAATAGAGAGGTTCCTAGAGGACTCTCAATGTTTTTTTCAGCCCAATTAATTACTTTCAATCCCTGAGGTACTGTGGAATATTTCTTCAGTTTTGTTTGACCATTTAAATACCTCAAACTTTTAAGGATTGTTAGAGCCAATAATTTGCCTATTTCATTCACATGTGAGGTTGTGCCCTTACTGGAAACTTTGAAGACCCAGGATTTAGAAGATAATCCTATTTGATTGTTTTCTTCTTTTTATCCTCTTAGCCAATCCTTTGTTGTTGTTTCAGGATCTGTGGCAAACAGTGTAGTAATTAGGGAGGATTCATAATTTCTCGGTCAACTAAACAAGGGGGAATGGTGCTGTCTAGATCAGAGTTCTGAAATCTATCCATTACATGTGTTAGCACTTGTTTAAATACCATGTATCTCTATGTACCAACATCAAAAGGGAGAAATAATGCATAATAATTGGAAAAATCAGCAGAAACAATAATTCTTGGAGTATTAAGATTTGATAATGTGCATATGTGTGACCTAAAATATATTTCTAAAAACATTTTTAAAATAGTTTTTTTTTCTATATATGAGTCTAGCCAGCCTTCTCTACATGATGGGCAGAGATTTATATATGATATAGAATAGTGAATCCTTAAGTTAAAATTTTCTGACTGCTTATTAGATGTCAGACATTATATCTGCATGCCTTATCTCTTTTAAGCCTTGCAATAACCTTATAGTCAAAAGGGAAATGCAGAAGACTTCAATTCTATTATTCTCTCTGTCACCATTCCAATTAGAGTTCTGTATAATTAATTGGAAGATACACCTTTTTTTTTAATCTAGAGATAACAGTGACTGTTTCATCTTTAAAAAGGAAAGTCTACTATTAGTTAATATTTTCCATAATATAACAGATAGGAATTACTCAGCCTTAGTACAAAAACATTTCTTATGCCTTTATTTTTGATCAGTCAATTCTGATATGAGCCCTTTATTCAAGATCTGAGAGAAGTATAACAGTAGTCATCTCCCCTGGGCTTATCATAGAGTTTACTGGGTAGGCTCTGGAGCCAAGCACCTGGGTTCCAGACCTGGTTATACTATTATCTCTCAGGCAAGATACCTAACTTCAATATCAACAACAATATTCACTTATTAATTCAACAAATATTTACTGAATATCTACACTGTGTTAAGCACTGAGACTTCAGCAGAGAACACAGACAAAAATGTTTCCTTTGTGCAGCTTACACTGTAGTGTGGGAGCCAGAGAAAAAATAAAATAATCAATTTATAGGTATTTATATAGAATATGTTATATATAATTACTTATTTATATAGAATATATATTATAGTTATATATAATTTACATATAAAATTATATATATATAATTAACATATATTTATATAATACGGTTATCAGATCCATATAAGTGCTACAAAAATATAAAACAATTCAGGAAGGACATATGGAAGGGTAGGGTGAGAGTTTGCACTTACAAAGAGGTTATCAGGAAAGCTATCAGAAAAATGTAAAAATTTGGCAGGACAGGAATAAAGACATAGACATAGAGAATGGACTTGAGGACAGAGAGGGGGAAGGGTAAGCTGGGACGAGGTAAGAGAGTAGCATGGACATATATACACTACCAAATGTAAAACAGATAGCTAGTGGGAAGCAGCTGCATAGCACAGGGAGATCAGCTAGGTGCTTTGTGATCACCTAGAGGGGTGGAATAGGGACGGTGGGAGGGAGGCACAAGAGGGAGGGGATATGGGGATACATGTATATGTACAGCTGATTCATTTTGTTGTACAGCAGCAACTAACACAACATTGTAAAGCAATTATACTCCAATAAAGATGTTAAAAAAAAAATTGGCAAACGTTTGTAAAAGGTGAGAGATCAAGTCGTGTGGGGAAGGGCCCTCCAGGTGGAGGGCAGAGCAGTTAAAAGGTCCTGAGGTGGACACATGCCTAATGAGTTTGAGGAAGAGCAAGCACCTGGAAGACTTGCTCAGGTTTTGCTTGGCCTCAGGTAAACAACCTGAGTTATTTAACCTCAGGTTAAATGATTGAATGACGCTCACTTTGGACAGCTAGCAAGTAATGCAATTGAGTCATCGGTTTGCTGATACATGTTTACAGCATGTGAACTAAAATAAAGCAAGTTTTTCCTTTATTATTACTTGACAAGGAGTATCTTTAAAGGGCTTCCCTGGTGGCGCAGTGGTTGAGAGTCCGCCTGCCAATGCAGGGGACACGGGTCCGTGCCCCGGTCCGGGAAGATCCCACATGCCGCGGAGCGGCTGGGCCCGTGAGCCATGGTTGCTGAGCCTGTGCGTCCGGAGCCTGTGCTCCGCAACTGGAGAGGCCACAAGAGTATCTTTAAAGATTGAACCAACTCTTCCTTCTAGTCTGCTCAAGCAGATTACCCACTGCATCTAAATTCAAGTCACCCATTTTTCAGAAGCACCAACAGGAACCCAAAAGGATTTATCTAAATAAGCAGTGTGCTTAGAGACTGGAAAATAGGAATTTTGAAAAAGAAAACAAATCTTTTATAAACTAATATTCTGTTCATGTTAAAGATGAACACAACCACCAAATACCATCTGGTAGAGTGCACTTTATGCACACAGAATGATTCTACACATTTCACAGGACGTTAAGACAAAGTACTTGCCCATAGGGATTCTAAAATAGATAAAATGAACATATTTAGATGGTCTTTTCTTTTCTCACTTAGGCAAACAAGTTCTGATTTATGTTATTAAACTGCTTGAGAGCAGGAACTGAAGCTTTCAATTCAGGACAGCAGTTTTTCCAAAAATGTGTGTGCACTCCTGGGATTAAATTATTGGTCTTTTAACAAAGTAATAATGTTTATGAGTATATTTCAGTATGACTTAATCTTTTTATTTTTATGTCAAGTAGTGTTTTGTCATTTATGATTCTGATATAAAATTTCCTTTCTGAGATAAGTTCATTTATGTAAAAAAGTCAGTTTATTCAATTTAAGTAAATAATATGCAAATATAGCACATCTGAAACTTAAAAATGCAGCTAACCTAGAATGACACTGTATTACATGAGCATCCCTTAAGACCTTTCATCCTGTCCATTTACTATACTATATTTGGCTACTTCATTCACTTTCTCTCTTCCTATATGATTATGATTATTAACACTTTCTCCTCAGGTTTCCAGCTTATCCTACCCCATCTTTATTCTCAGCTGGTGATCCCGATTACTGTTTCACTGAGAAGATTGAAGCAATTTTCTGCAAGCACTCCGAATTTTATATATATATGTATTTATAAACAATCCTGTAACTATACACTACATCTTTCCTCCTATTACTGATAATGTACCGTCTGATCTCCCATCTATGGCAAGATATGGGGAAAGAGTTTTGCATTCTACTTTTTCTAATTGTTCTCATCCTCTCTAAAATCATTTCAATCATATTTCTAAACCTCCCACAACTACTGCACTGAAACTGCTCTTTTCAACATCACCAATAAATGCTTTATTAGTAAAACCACTGATCAATTCACAATCCTTGTTTTTGCTTGTTTCTTAGCTTTGTTGGCTTATTTTTCATTGGACCTATCAGTAGCATAGACATTAGATCAGACACAACTGATCTCTGCCTTCTCCCTGATACAATTTCTACCCTTAGTTTCCAGGACACGTTCCTCTGGGTCTCCATTCCTGGTCCTCTTCTCCTCAGCAAAATTAGTCTTTGGATGCCTTTTACATTCACTCCCTTAAGAATCTCATCCAATCTCAAAGTTGTACACAGTATTTAAAAAGCTCAAGACTTCAAATGTATATTTTTAGTCCATATCTCTTCCCTAAAATCATACCCAACTCTCTACTCAATAGCTTCAATTACATGTCAAAAGACATTTCAAATTTAACATGTCCAAAACTGAATTACTCCTTTGACATTTTTTTTATTCTGGTTAATGGAAAATCAATCCTTCTAGTTGCTCAAGCCATATATTAGTAGCCTTGTTAACTTATGTCTTCCTTCCACATCCAATCATCAATGAATCCTGTAGTTTCTACCTGCAAAATACGAGGTTGAAACCTCTTCTCCCCATTTCCAGAAATATCACTCCAAGCCTAGTCTGGACTACTGAAATAAAATTTAAACTAATTTCCATAATTTCTTACATGCCTGCACCACGGACTATTCTCGATAGAGAATCTAGAATGTTCCTTTAAAATTTGAAGTGTATTCTTGACATTGCTCTACTCAAATTCTGCCATCATTACTTGATTTCACTCAGAGTACTTATCTCCACACCTTCCCAATTACCTGATGGTTTCATTTCTACAATTTTCCTTCCCACTTACTTTATTCCAGTCCCACTAGTATCTTTGCTCTTCCTCAAGCATGCCAGGCAGGCCTGAACTTCAGGGTCTTTGTACTTGTACCTGAAATACTCTTCCCCAGATAACCAGGTGGTTCAACCTCTCTCACCTTCTTCAGCTCTTTGCTAATGTCACGTAAGTGAAATCATCACTGATCAAATTGCAATCCCCCATGTACTCCCTCACCACTTTCCCTCCTGTATTTTTCCTCATAGCACTATCACCTTCTAAAATTCTATATAACTCATTTATGTATTTTGTGAATTTTCTTCTCCTACTAGAATGTAAACTCCATGAAGTAAGATATGCTTTCTGCTTTGTTACTGATATGCCTTAGTACTTACAGTGTGGGCCCACCTTTGCACTTCCTGTGCCTGGGAGGATACATTTAGTGCAATGAAGGAAGTAGGAAGTGTAGTGCCCAGTTTTGTCTTATACTTCACTCAACTATACTTACAGTTAGAAAAAATACCTTGCTTTGATATCCATCTTACATACTCTGTGTCTGTCTCTCTCAATTTCTTCCAAACTCAAGACAGAAAAGAGAGGGGTGTGTGTGTGTGTGTGTGTGTGTGTGTGTGTGTGTGTGTGTGTGAATGTGTGTGTGCATGTTACTTTTATTCTACATCTTAAGAATAAATGCCTTATGTCAAAACATATTCCAAAGGGGTATTAGTGAACATTTCATTAGAGCCAACTAGTATTTCACATATCTTTACCTCTAACCACCAGAAGATTTCCTTATTACATTAATAAATGTTCCACATGAATAATAAGGGCTGAAATGAGAAGTTAAGGATAATGTGGATTGTATGAACAAAGTGTAAGGACCCAAGGAGTCCTTTGTCTTTTGGAACAGAACCCAAAAGTTGATTCCATGAGTTCCACCTAATGATTCTGAGTTTCTTATGGCCTGATACTAACTAAATATTAACTGAGTTCTGTTGCTAAAATACTGTTCCGTTTGCCTAAAGTGAACTTAATTGTAAGATGTTTTCAGATACGTGAAAGGAAAATCTTACTTGCTAAAAAAATGTACATGGGTCGTAGTATTTGGCCTGAGACATACTTTTCTAAGCAGTAGCAAAGTTGTGACAGAGAACACTAATCATATTTTACCACCACCTATTGGTAGCTACTTCCTAATAGTCAAGAATAATCTAATTATTGTATAAAGACATTTGGCTCTGGCCAGTTTACAACATTCAACACTTGGTAATACACTGAATAGATACAATTCAGAAACATTTTAAAAGCTAAAATATATCTTTCTATAAGGTGGCTATTGTTCAGTTTTAAATAAACTGAAGTGCTTTTGTTGTTGTTGTTGTCTTTCTCAGGCTTATAAAGGTCCAGAGACCTACAAATCCTACACTTAAACTTTTGCACTTTAGTGCCAGGGTTTCTCAAGTCTAACCTCAGAACCTACGTACAATTCTAACTAGCTAGTTTTCCCAGACTTCAGAAAATGATGAAAAAATCAGTCATCAACACTTGGAGCTAAAAAGGACAAATTCAGTGGAATCCATGATTCATAAAAAACAATATCTAATATGCATTATTCTAAACACATAAATATATTGTCAAGATTATCCTCTTAATATATTTCTGCAGTTGATATTTTCATTAAAAAATGAGTGAGAATGGAGTACACAATGGTGACATTTCTGGAATGACAGAATGAGGAGCTCTGTGGACCCTATTCCACTAAGAAAACTCTAACTACTAAAAAAAAATAGTTGTAAAAGTTAAAGTTTCTGTATATTGTTCTAAAAGTATACAATATCTGGAGAAACACTGCTTTAAGAAAATCTATTAAATCTCAGTCAGAAGGACAAGTCTGTGTTATTTGAGCAATAAGCTGTTTCCTTGCAACCCCCAGCCAGCACTGCATCATGGGAGCTCTACTTCTTGGAGGTGCAGCCAGGATCCTAGGACTCCCTCTCCCCCAGAGATCCAACCTAAGATTATGGTGTCTGTCCTAGAGGTACTGGCCAACTCCAGCTCCATGTTGCAGAAGCCCAGCATCTGAGAAGCCTGACATTTCTTTCTGTCCACAATGGAATGAAATTAGAAATCAATAACACAAAGAAAATTTCAAAATTCACAAATATGTGAAAATTAAACAAGGGACTCCTAAATATCCAGTGGGTAAAATAGAAAATACAAAGAAAATTAGAAAACATTTCTAAACAAATGAGAAAAAAAAAAAAAGACAACCACACTAAAACTTAAGCAATACTATAAGGCAGTTCTTAGAGAAAATTTTAGAGTTATAAACATCTGTATCTAAAAAGGGAAAAGTTCTCAAATCAATAACTTTTCATCTTAAGAGAGTGAAAAAAGAGAGCAAAATAAAACTAAAGCAAGCAGAGGACAAGAAATAATAAAAACTAGAGTGGCAGTTAATGAAATAAAAGTAGGAAAATGACAGAAAAAAAATCAAAAGTTGGTATTTTGAAAAGATCAAAATTGACAAGCCTCTAGTCAGATTGATTAAGAAAAAAGAGAGAAGACTCAAATTACTAATAACAGTAATGGAAGAGGGGGCATCACTACTGACTTTAGAGCAATAAAACAGATTATAAGGGAATGTTATGAAAAATTTTACCAGCATATTAAATAACTTAGATGAAATGAACAAACTCCTAGAAATACACAATTACCAAAACTGATTCAAGATGATAAAGGAAATCTGAATAGACCTAAAAACAAGTAAAAAGATTGGATTAGTAATTTAAAAAAGAAAAAAAAAAAAGCCACTTCCCATAAAGAAAAGACCAGGCCCAACTGACTTTATTAGTAAATTCTACCAATCATCTAAAGAAGTCACACAATCTTCACAATCTCTTCCAAAATATAACAGAGGAAACACTTTCTAATTATATAAAGTTTATATTACCCTGATACCAAAACCAAACAGAGGTACCCGAAGAAAAGAATGCCACAGATCAGTGTAGCTGATGAAAACAGAAGTAAAAACTGTTAACAAAATACTACCAATTCAAATTCAGCAATACATAAAAATGATTATACACAATGGCCAAATAGGATTTATCACAGGTATACAAAGTTGCTTCAACACAAGAAAACCAATTAATGTAATACACAGATAAAATAAAGAAAAAATTATCATATCAGAAGAATCAGAGAAAGAATGACAAAATCCAATACCTTTTTGTGATAAAAACACTTAATAAACTAGGGACATATGGGAACTTTCTCAACCTGATAAAGGATAACTATGGAAAACTACCAACTAGCATCAATGTTGAAAGACTAAAAGCTTTCCCCCTACAATCAGTAATAAGACAAAGATTTCTACTCAAAACTTTTATATAACAAAGTACTGAAAGTACTAGCTAGAGTAATTAGGAGAGAAAAAGAAATAAAAGTCATCCATAAAGGAAGAAGCACAACTATCTCCATTTGCAGATGACAGGATCTTTTAAATAGATAATCCTACAGAATCCACTAAAACAACTATTAGACTAATAAATGAGTTCAGTAAGGATGTAGGACATAAGATCAATTTTAAAAATCTGCAGTATTTCTATACACCAATGATAAATAATCAACAATGAAATTAAGGGAAAAATTCTACTTAATAAAATTAAAAATAAAATAAAATACTTAGGAATAAATTTAACAAGACAAGTAGAAAAGCTGTCACCTGAGAACAACAAAACATTGTTGGCAGTGACCGACATGGGGAGTCAGAGATTGAGTGGGGCGTTGGAAGTTAAATAGAGCAAAGGGAATATTTCTTGTTAAAGGGTTGTCACAGCAGCCTGGTATAGGCTTGGGGCAAACCCAAGTGGGGCAAAGGCAGGCATTCAAACAGCTGGAATGGGATGTCAGAGCCCAAGGGAAATTAGCAGTGCTTCTGTGAGAGGGTCAGTGTGGGAGTGGTGGCCCGGTGTGGTTGCAAAACCCAAAGAGGGTTATTAGAGCATTTGTATGGCCTGTTGTGGGGGACTGTGTTGTAGGGTTATGGTGCTGTAAACACAAGAAGGACACAGTGGGACATCAGTCTACAGTGGGATGTCAACATAAGTGGAATGAAGAAGGCAACAGTTCAGCGAATGGTGGTAGCTGCAGGCCTTGTGAAGTGATGGTGTGAAGTGTTGAAGCTTGAACTCCGGAAGGAGGGTGTTTGTATGGCCCTGTACAGGATTTCAGAATCCAAGCAGGATGAGAATTGTTGGAAGGAGAGGAATGGCAGGCAGGTGATGTCAGAACGTGAAAGGGTGAGGGGAGCATCAGAATGAGGGTCAGAAACAGAAGACTGGTTACATTCAGTAAGTAATGTACTGAAGGTAATAAGAGCCAGGTTTCCCATTTTCAGAGTTATTAGTGTGAACTAATGGATATATATATATATATATATATATATATATTTTATAATCTATAAAATTTATAATACATAATATTACACATAACATGTATATATGTATATGTATATATATACACATATAGTAAATATAAAATTAACATAGATGCAAATGAGTATGGTGCATATATCACACATACTTGTGTGTGCATACATATATATATATATATATACATACACACATTCGTGTATATATATTTTTTGAACATATACATACATGCAGTCTTATATACATACATATATTGCCTTGCTCTGTCCATTGAGTGGGGCCTGGAAGCAGAGATACCCAATAACAACTCATACAATATTCTGTACACCCAGTACTTAGTTTATAAATGCTATTTCCCACTTAAAGGAAAGTGTTTTATATAGAAATGGTTAAATCCAGTACTGGTATAAGAAAAGTATAAAATGAGTCTGGAACATCTTCTGTGCTAGAAAATAGCTAAGTGCTCAAAGAGCGATGTGGATATGTTAAAAGAACACAAGAACCTGCTTAAATGGGCTCATCAAGACTACTTCTGGAATAATTTGAGCACCAAAATAAATAATTACAGTAATGATTATACTCCTCAAATAAAACAGAAATCTATGAGTTCATATTTATATCAATAAATAAATTAATAAATACATTCGGGGAAAAGAAAGCTTTTGTACATAGTAGAATGTCAACTCATAATGTAGAAGACATCATGGTATTATAAAATCATAATTTGCCAACAATTGTAAAAATAATTCAGCTAAAGAACATCAATGTTTTTTTAAAATAATGGGTGAAAATGAATGAGGAAAGAACATTTCTATAATCTTAAGGTAAGTCATCAACATACTTTAAGGCGGATGCAACTTTGATCAAGTTTTCAAGAGTAACATTACCAGTAATGGGACACATGTAAACTATTTTTTTTATAGGATTCAGTGAGATGGATGCAGCATCTCTTCTTGGTGATATTCTTACCAAAAAAATTTATAACTTAAACCTATTCATGAGAAGCATCAATGAACTCAAACTGAGGGAAGCTGTACAAAATAAGTGTACTGCAATCTTCAAAAGCATCAAGGAAGGATTGTTTCAGATTAAGGAGAGTAAAGAGGCATGGCAACTAAAGGTCACCTGTGATCCTGGATTGGGTCACTTTGCTATAAAGGACATTATCAGGGCAACTGGCAAAAGTTGAATGGAGTCAGAGGGTTAGATTGTAGTAAGGTATCAAAGTTACTTCCTAATTTTAAAGGTTCTGTTGTGGTTATATATAAGGGACTATGCTTTTTATAGAAATTAGAAATTGTGTTTGGTGGTCATAATACATCATGCTGATAACTTAGTCTCAAATGTTTTTGTACCATTCTTACATTTTTTTCTGTAAGTGTATATTATTTTAAAAGAAAACTTAACATAAAATAAATATATACATATTTATGACAATGGCAAAACACATATGTGTATTATGTATGTAGTTTATGTGTGAATATGTAAACATATGCATACACAAATTTGTGCTTTATATAATTATATATGACCATGATATGATGGAAAAATATCGAAACATACCAGTTAAAATGATTTATATGATGAGGAAGTGCTGGAGAGCTAACTGGGGGAAAGGAGACAGAGAATGGAAAGTAAAGCAAAAATAGAAAATATAAAAGAAAGCTGCCATAAATAGAACTAATATAATGTATGGATATGATTGCATTTATGAATATATACATAATAATTGTACAAATAAAACTAAACAAGGGAAAAGGAAGCATAAACATCTGACTATAAAATTTATAATACATAATATTACACATAACATGTATATATGTATATGTATATATATACACATATAGTAAATATAAAATTAACATAGATGCAAATGAGTATGGTGCATATATCACACATACTTGTGTGTGCATACATATATATATATATATATATACATACACACATTCGTGTATATATATTTTTTGAACATATACATACATGCAGTCTTATATACATACATATATTGCCTTGCTCTGTCCATTGAGTGGGGCCTGGAAGCAGAGATACCCAATAACAACTCATACAATATTCTGTACACCCAGTACTTAGTTTATAAATGCTATTTCCCACTTAAAGGAACCAGAGCTTTTTAGAGAAATGGTTAAATCCAGTACTGGTATAAGAAAAGTATAATATTTTTTGAACATATACATACATGCAGTCTTATATACATACATATATTGCCTTGCTCTGTCCATTGAGTGGGGCCTGGAAGCAGAGATACCCAATAACAACTCATACAATATTCTGTACACCCAGTACTTAGTTTATAAATGCTATTTCCCACTTAAAGGAACCAGAGCTTTTTAGAGAAATGGTTAAATCCAGTACTGGTATAAGAAAAGTATAAAATGAGTCTGGAACATCTTCTGTGCTAGAAAATAGCTAAGTGCTCAAAGAGCGATGTGGATATGTTAAAAGAACACAAGAACCTGCTTAAATGGGCTCATCAAGACTACTTCTGGAATAATTTGAGCACCAAAATAAATAATTACAGTAATGATTATACTCCTCAAATAAAACAGAAATCTATGAGTTCATATTTATATCAATAAATAAATTAATAAATACATTCGGGGAAAAGAAAGCTTTTGTACATAGTAGAATGTCAACTCATAATGTAGAAGACATCATGGTATTATAAAATCATAATTTGCCAACAATTGTAAAAATAATTCAGCTAAAGAACATCAATGTTTTTTTAAAATAATGGGTGAAAATGAATGAGGAAAGAACATTTCTATAATCTTAAGGTAAGTCATCAACATACTTTAAGGCGGATGCAACTTTGATCAAGTTTTCAAGAGTAACATTACCAGTAATGGGACACATGTAAACTATTTTTTTTATAGGATTCAGTGAGATGGATGCAGCATCTCTTCTTGGTGATATTCTTACCAAAAAAATTTATAACTTAAACCTATTCATGAGAAGCATCAATGAACTCAAACTGAGGGAAGCTGTACAAAATAAGTGTACTGCAATCTTCAAAAGCATCAAGGAAGGATTGTTTCAGATTAAGGAGAGTAAAGAGGCATGGCAACTAAAGGTCACCTGTGATCCTGGATTGGGTCACTTTGCTATAAAGGACATTATCAGGGCAACTGGCAAAAGTTGAATGGAGTCAGAGGGTTAGATTGTAGTAAGGTATCAAAGTTACTTCCTAATTTTAAAGGTTCTGTTGTGGTTATATATAAGGGACTATGCTTTTTATAGAAATTAGAAATTGTGTTTGGTGGTCATAATACATCATGCTGATAACTTAGTCTCAAATGTTTTTGTACCATTCTTACATTTTTTTCTGTAAGTGTATATTATTTTAAAAGAAAACTTAACATAAAATAAATATATACATATTTATGACAATGGCAAAACACATATGTGTATTATGTATGTAGTTTATGTGTGAATATGTAAACATATGCATACACAAATTTGTGCTTTATATAATTATATATGACCATGATATGATGGAAAAATATCGAAACATACCAGTTAAAATGATTTATATGATGAGGAAGTGCTGGAGAGCTAACTGGGGGAAAGGAGACAGAGAATGGAAAGTAAAGCAAAAATAGAAAATATAAAAGAAAGCTGCCATAAATAGAACTAATATAATGTATGGATATGATTGCATTTATGAATATATACATAATAATTGTACAAATAAAACTAAACAAGGGAAAAGGAAGCATAAACATCTGGGGCATTTCCACTTGTAGCACACCTCTGAATTTTTCTTTTTGATTCACAAAGGCGACTTGTATTCAAAATCACCCAGCACATGCTGGTTAAGTTAGGAGAATTGTAGTGGCAATCAAATTTTGCTGCTCTGTCTAACCATTAGTTTATCAAAATCAAAACTGAACTACTTTTATATGGGGATAGGTTGTAGGGAATAAGTCTGTTGCAAAGCCTACTTTTATTATTAAATAAGTCTGCCTCTATCTCTGAAAGATGCTTCTTAATCTGGAATTTTTATTTTAACTTTTTTTCTTTTGCGTGAGTGAGGCAGGTGTGTAAGTGGAGAAGACTACAGAAATGAAGACTTTTTCTTTCCTTTTTAAAACTGTTATGGGATTTTGTGAATCCATGTGAAATATAAAGTATTCAAAACTAGAACAGGAGATATTGAATTCTTCAGTTTTCTTAAGTAACTATTCTAATACAAATACTTTTTTTTTTTAACCTAAAATAGTTTTCTTAGCTCCAAATCAACCAATTCCTGGTAGTTAAGCATAGAATCACCATAGGCACTTCTCAACATCAATTGGATCTCCTGTTGTTTCTCCTAGAAAACTGACACCTATTAGCTGTTTATTGAGTATATCTCAGGAACACTGTTTTTGTTCCTTTCTATTTATCAGAATCTCAGGAAAATAACAGCATTTACATACTTAAGCCTTAATCAACAATAGCTGTTAGTATGTGAAGAAATAAACAGCTTCAAGACATGCAATAAACTGAGGTTTATTTAAGAAACAGCAAAGAGGATCATTTATTGCTAAGTTACTAAAGGTAATACTGATCACTGCTATTAAAATACCAGTAGCTTTCAAATAGTTGCCCAAGCAAGTATTCCACATTCAAGCCCATATTTCAAATTAGTCCATTTTTATTTGACTCTTAGGAAGAGCAGAATGGTTTACTTCTGGTTAATTAAAAAGAAAAACCAAAAATAAGAAACAAAAAAAACCCTCTTTTTATCAAGCAGGTTTAGAAATTGCAGACTTTTCTTTGGATCATACAAGAGTCTTCTGGCATGAAGTAAATGAAAATCACTTTCTATTAAAGTTATAAACTATTGTTTAAAAATTGTCTATAAGAAGCTGTTGATGGATGTAGGTCTTCACCATTTCTATAAAATACGATTAAAAGAGACCAAGGAGTATCAATTGACTGTTACCTAGAAAACCAGAAAGTCCTCCATGGCTTTAAGAAAAAACATGATAGAAATAAGAGTAAAGATTAGAAATATAGCTGTAAATAGGGGAAAAGATCAATTTGAAATGTCTCTTGCCCAGCTCTGCAAAATATGGCTTTATTACTGCACTCAATGGCTTTATGGTTGTCCATAAAATTCCATTAAAGATAAAGATCTCATATTCTACTTTATTGCTTTGGTGACCATATTCCTCTAAGCCAGGGTTTCTCAGTTTTGGCAGCCATAAAATCTTGGGCTGGTTAATTCTGCATTACTCTGCCACTCACATCTTTATTTAGAAAAGCATAGCAGTAAACCAATCGTAAAGGCATAAAATTATTGGAACCAGAAAAAAAATCTCTGGAGGAAATGCTAAAATGAATCTTTATGAAATTTGTCCTTCCATTTCTAAATATATTCAAGCAGGGTTTTTTTTAAATTATGTTTTAATGTTTTTGGAATTTCTAGGGGATGTATATTGCATTTCATTACTTCAGTATCTTTTCTTTCGCAAAACTCTTTATCCATTTATTCCCCTTTACCTCATCTTGAGGCTGCATTACCCCAAGTCCTCATTTCAGATTTAATCAAGAATAAGATGAAAAAAGAAAAAGAATGTTATTTTATCATCTCTATGCCCTAATTATAGACTGCCTGAAAATAAAGTCTACACAGAGTTAAGCAATACAAAGAGGGGCAAAACTGCCAGAGACTGATGACACTTGTCTGAAACCTTGGTTCTAAGAGCCTTTCTTGAAATCAGATCCACCTGACATTCCACAGACTTTCATTGATTACATAGTATATATCCCAAGCACTGTTCTAGTTACTGAGGATACAACAGTGAATAAAACAGAGTCTGTCACTGTGGACCTAATATAATATTTGGCACAGTTGACATAATAAATAAGTAAGAGTGCATGCAGAGTGAAAGCAAATGGGGTAAAGTGGATATGAAGCACAGTGAGACAGTTATTGTTATTTGCTATAAGGTGCTCAAGTAAGACCATTTTGCTAAGGGAGAATCAAGCGGAAACATACAGGAAGGGAAGAATGTGAATGTCTGGGAAAAGAGAACTTCAGACAGTGGAAACAGTAAGTGAATGGGCCCTGAGGCAGGAGTCAGGCAGTGTGCAAGGAGGTCAATGAGACCGGAATAGAATTGCTGAGAGGATGAGAAGTAGGAAATCAGGTCAGGTAGGTGTCACAGGGACATCATCTTTTATCCTGGGTCATTTGGGAATCCATTGGATGATGTTCACAAAGAAGTGAAGCTATTTTAGGTAATTTTTCAAACAATTACTCTGTCTGTTGTGTGAGTAATAGACCAGAGAGGGGTGAGGTTAAAGTCCAGTAGAAATCAATTGCAATAATCTAGGCATAAGTTGATGGTGGCTAGTATCAGGAAGAAAGCGATAAGAGTGAAAACAAACAGAACTCTGGAGATATTTTGGGATTGACTGGAAATAAGAGAGGGCTATGGAGAAAGAGAAAAGTCAGAGATGACTTGAAGGGTTTTGGCTTGAGATTTTGGACAACGGAGGATGCAATTTACTGAGAAGGAAAAATGAAAGAAGACCAGTTGTTTTCTTGGAATTAGGGGAAGAACCAGGTGTTGAGTAGAGAATACATTAATTTTGAGATGCTGTGATAACAGTATGATATGCCTCTCAAATCTCCCTTCAAAGAAAAAAGAAATTAGTCCCCTATATGTTGGAAATGTTGCCTACTGAGAAGCTTCAGTTGTCGGTACTATTCAGAGAATACCTTTTCTTCTTCTTCTTTTATTTAATTGAAGTATAGTTGATTTACAATGTTGTGTTAATTTCTGCGGTACAGCAAAGTGATTCAGATATATAGATACACACACACATACACACACATACATATATATACACACACATTCTTTTTTTATATTCTTTTCCAACAATGCCTTTTCTGAAGAGAGCTTCCTTGCCCAAGGTCAGATTGCTTTCTGAGGCAAACTGTATTTGACTAATGCAAGTATATAAAAGGCCTACCTTTATATAAAGGCCAATATCAGCTCTAGAGCTTTCAAGGGGGGTCAGTGGAAGTCTTTATTGGGACTGCATTGAAGCTCAACTTCTCCCTAAACCTAATTCTGCTTTCTTCCTCCCCTTTCCACAGGAGTTAATTCCAAACCAATAAACATCCTACAACTGAATCTTTATCTCAAAGTCTGCTTCTCTGGAAACTCAACCTAAGAGAGATTCTTATTTAAGATCTAATATATATATATATATATATATATATATGTATTTAATCTTATTTAATATCTAATATATATATATATATATCTTATAGTTGGACACGGGTCTAGAGTTTTAGTGAGCTAAGCTGGAGATATGAATTAGAATTTATGAGTATATAACAATTTAAACCCGTTAGAACAGATGAGATAACCTTAGGTGTGACTATAAACAGGAAAAGAGGAGGTTAGAAGTTTGAGCCCTGAGGCATGTTAACTTTTAAGAGTCAGGGTAATGAAGAGGAACCATCAAAATAAACTGGGATACAGCAGCCAGGGAAGGTGGGGAAAAATCCCAGGAGACTGGTATACTGGAAGTCAAATAAATAAGTTTCTAAATAAGAAAGGAATTATTAACTCTATCACATCTTATTGATGAATAGAGTAAGATGAGGAATTGATTTCACAATGGAATGAGCATTGAGACCACAAAAAGAGCCATATCAATGGATTGGTGTTATTAAAATTCTGATTATAATGGGGTCAAGAAAGAATAGAGAGAAAATGATGATGACTTTCTCCAGGCAAGTATGGATACCATATTTGAGAAGTTTCTGCAGGGAAGGGAAACACAGAAATGGGTAAGTGGCTAGAATGGTTTATCAAGGACATTTTTTGTTGTTGCTTTGTCTTTAATTGGGAGTTACTGTATCAGATTTTCATGTTAGTGAAAATGATCAGATAGAGTAAGAGACTCTTACATGCAGCAAGGTAAAAGGATGATTCTTGAGCAATATCCTTGAGCAATGGACATGATCTAGTGGAGTGCTTTCAGGTCAGCACAAAGGACACACACTTAAAAGGTGCTGTGTTTTTATTCTGCACTGGGCCTTGCAAACTGTAGCCAGTTCTACTCAAAGGATGGTCTATGGAGCAGTGTCATTCTGCAAAGTGCTTACTGGAGATCATGATGATACAAAAAAGGTAGAATAAATTTCTCCATGCCCAGGTGATTTACTATCTGTTGAATCTAATTTTAAAAAAAAAGGCTGTATTCTTTGCTACTTGTATTTTTTTCATTTTTTAAATAGTTTATTTAAATGCATCTTTCATTACAGAGGCTTTAGAAGCATTGATATAGGATGCAAGTGAAGGAAACGGTTTAGATAGGAAGAAGGAGTGTTCATTTTTAATTACAGGATTAAAAACAAAACACAGGAATACAGGTGCAAAGAGGTTGGTAGATGGGGTGATGAAAGGCTGTAAAAGTCTTCATCCAAGTGTTTGATGAAAATACGGAGCAGGAGAGATGCCAAAATAAAGCTGTTCTCCTTGCCCGTGAATCTTTGCCTCCAGGCTGAATACAAACCACAGATCATCACCTGCGTCTACCTGTCCCACCATCCACAGCACCTCTGCTTAATGAAGCTCAGTGATATCAGAAAAGACTATTTCATCTTATTAATTTATTTTAGGTACTTAATTACTTTCAAAAGAACTTGAGAATATGACTTTATTTCTTGCACCATAACAAGTTTTATAAGATATCAGTCCTCTTTGAGCAGAAAATAAGATAATTTTTACCCGTTTCCTATGTATCCTACTTCCTGTTAGAGTGTAGGTCAGAGAAAGAAGTCTAACTCCACTGAAAATATAAATTTAAGTCATAACCTAATCTCTTCTGGAGCAAAATCTCACATTTTTTTAAATCAGGTTTATTTCTTTTTTAAGCAAGGAAGGATCAAAGAAAAAATGATTTAGAAAATAGCTATTTAAATATATCAGACCTAGGATTCTCCTTCTGACACTTCTCTGGCTTCATGCCTATGAGCATATTGTTGTCTACGGAAGATTTACACGAGGCTAAGTTATGCCTTGGAAAGAAGAAGATACATATGTGAATAGAGAATACATAAAAAATGCATTTTCCTCACTTTTGGCAGCTTTGAATGCCTAGAGATGAAAAATCATCCCTAGATAATAGACATACCTTAGTGGCAAGGACATCAAACTTTTTTTTGAAACTTAAACATATCAGAACATCTGCTTTAAAAGAGAAAAATTTACACTAGAAATCAGATTTAATTTTTGCAAACAGTGGTTGCTTGGCATTGAGACCTCTCTCTCTCTCTCTAAAATATATATTAACTATTTCCTATCTATTTATATATGCTATCCTCCATATAAACTATAAATTATACTTTGGAATCAGGTAACCAATATCAGTGTTCCAAGTATTTCAACTTCTATGACATTATTCTTTTGAGATAATGTTAATGATGAAAGATCCATCATCATGTACTGAAATCTAGTAAAAGGAAAGATGAAAAAAATGTATTTTCTACTATATGAAATAAAAATATAGGGGAAAATGAATGAGTTTTTATTCCTCACACTTAGGAAAATCAGGGCAACCTACTAAATAGAATAAGTCATATATTATGAAATTGAACAGGAAATAGCCATCTTTCAGTACAATCTCCAGTGTTAATCTATATAGTAACACATCAATGTTCAAAGAAAAGCTTCTTAGATGACAGAAGAGCAAATCTCCAGAAAATGTATCCAAAGTGATCCCCATAATATAAATGACACTGCAAAATCTACAGCACAGGGCTTATGATTCATGCACATTCGGCTGCAAAACATTCATGAATCATAAACTCCTGCATCATCTTCAAGGGAAAAATATATCCTATTTTACAAGAAATATTCATCAATAAAAGGAAAAAAAAAGAAAAAACTCTCAAAACTTCTAGAACGTTTCAAACATATCAGAAAAACAAATTAGCACCTGTTACAGGACCTGTTAAGGCAGAGAGATGGCTTGTATTTCATTCATACTGTTCTGGAAATGGATCAATTCTGTAGTGAGATCAAGGCAGCATGAATTTTCCTTCAGGATGAAAAATACTAATTCTTTGAAGCATATAGTTTAAATTCTACAGCTTTTTGAAAATATTTTTTTTTTTTTTTTTTTTTGCGGTACGCGGGCCTCTCACTGTCGTGGCCTCTTCCGTTGCGGAGAACAGGCTCCAGACGCGCAGGCTCATGGGCCTAGCCGCTCCGTGGCATGTGGGATCCTCCCGGACCGGGGCATGAACCCGCGTCCCCTACATCGGCAGGCAGACTTTCAACCACTGCGCCACCAGGGAAGCCCCTGAAACTATTTTTAAAATGAGAAAAATAGCTAAAGATGAAAAGAAAATGCATGTTGCAAGCTGACCAAAGCACCATCTTACACTTATACCCAAGGAGTTTCATTAGTAAAATGTATGTTTTTTTTCTCAGATGATCAGAGGTGGCAACATCTTACTTTTTGGTCTGCTTCACACCACCTTCTACTGTTTTCCTACTATTTGTGTCTGAGCTGTTTTACTTGCTTTGCAGTCTTCAGGAAGGAGAAGCCAGGAAAAGTGGTTCAAGCTGCCAGAGCCAGTCAGCTCACTGATAAGTGAAACCAGAAGTTTAAAGCAGTAGTTAAATTAAGTTTTCCCAGTGTCAATGGACATTACATGTATAATATTTTCCTTCACTTTTGTAAAGAATCAAGAAGCAAAGAGAAGAAAATAAAATCAAGGCTGATCAAGCACACCTTAGGAAAGAAAAGAATGATGAGCCTTGTGGGTAGATCTACTCTGCTATTAAAGGGATTGTTTGTAAGTCTGAGCACAACTGAAAGAAATAAATGAACTTCAATCTCTAGGAAAAGCAGAATAGAATAATGAATAATAGTATATAGCCTCTATATCAGAAGAGATGGAATCCTCACTCGGCAACAGGGTTCTGTTTGACATTACAAAAGTTACTGCTTTGTTGGGAGTATGAAAGATGAGGAAGCTTTCAAGTGCTTGGTGTAGTTCCTGCCTGATAGTAGCACTCAGTTAAAAGTAAATGTTGATGCTATTATTATTAATATTGATGTCTTAGCCACCTATCTCTTGGGCTTCCTAAGTTTCACTTCGTTCTCAAACACAAGTGATCATTCCTTCTCAATGGAGGAACTAGTAAAATCATAAAGTAGGTGAATATATTCTTTGGATTGTATCTGTTACCAAAGCTGTTGCCCCAGAATCATACCCCTGCCCCTCCCTTGAATGGAAACCAATTGCTCTTATCTAAGTTTCAGGAGGAAGCTGCAAAGAGCAAAATAAGAACTGCTTAGAATCAGCCAGGCCCCAAATGGTAGAAGACTTGATTTTCAGTAGACTTTGAGTCTCATTATATGCTCATTGTAATATATTAGCATGGTAAATGACATACTCATCAGCACCATGACAGTAGACAATTGCCATGACAATGACTGCAAGAGCCCATACAAGGACTTAAAAGGAGTATTGCATCAGCTCCAGGTCCAAACCACAACCCTGTTCTTGGATAAGTCATGAATATTCCTCCCACTCTTTCCATTTCCCTACCTTTTACCTCGACCCTCCAATATATATGGTGTCTCTGCTCAAACTGGCTTGAGAAATTGATTTGCAAACTAAGTTCCCCCTTCTCCATTCTTTGGCCATTGAATAAAGCTTGTGCTGTTCCAGTCTCAGCTTTGTTTTCTTTATTGGCTATGCCAATGTGATCAGAAAAAGAACCTCCCTGGCGAGACAAGGGGTCTCAGCTGGGCTAGGACCCCCAGTACCTGTGCAGGTGACAAGTTTGGTAACATATCCATTCCTCCACATTTGATAGTTCACTTTTCTATCCATTATTCCAAGTGCTCAGTACCTTCTTGCTCACTTTTACAATCTTAAATCTTAAATCTTAGTATGAGTTAACTGAAAAACAAAAATGGCAATGTTTATTCTTCTTGGAGAATAGGAATAAAAATACTATTAGTTAAGAACTTTTTTTTTTTCATTTTAGGTACTGAGTTATGCAGTTCACATGCTATCTCATTTAATCTTTGCTTCCCTACCCAAAAGACAACAACCTCCCCCGTTTCCCAAGCTCTTAAAATTCTGTTTTTTGATTATACCAAAGGATAAGCTAGTCCTTGTTATTTTATTTAATAACTATGTATTGACCTAATATAGGTACTTATATATATGAACTATACCTTAATAACTAATGTTGCTTCTGTTTTCAACTAGCTAATATGAGACCCAGAGCAGATAACAGAGAATTTTGACACAGTTTAAATAAATGATCCTTTATTTCAATTTAATATACTAAACTAACACTAAGTCTTAGGGGTGCAAAATATTTTTTACATTTTTTTTTCTTTTTTATATTTTATTTAAACATAATGAACTTTTTGTTAATTTGTTTGCTTGTTTTGTTTTTGAATGATACTCAACTGTGTATTACCAGGGTCAGAAACCTTTTTTTTTTCCCTTAAGTCATTAAAATGCTTGTAGGCCACCTGTGGTTTCTTCATATTATTCTTTATTTTTTTTGTTTTCTTGTTTCACTTTTATTTGTTTATATTTTATTAACAAACTTTTAAGAATATAAAAACCATTCTGGGGCTTCCCTAGTGGCGCAGTGGTTGAGAGTCCGCCTGCCAATGCAGGGGACACGGGTTCATGACCCAGTCCGGGAAGATCCCACATGCCGCGGAGCGGCTGAGCCCGTGAGCCATGGCTGCTGAGTCTGCGCGTCTGGAGCCTGTGCTCCACAACGGGAGAGGCCACAACAGTGAGAGGCCTGCATACCACAAAAAAAAACAAAAAAACAAAAAACATTCTCAGTTTACCAGGCATACAAACAGGCCACTTTGCCCAGAGGCTATAGTTTGTCAATCTGTGCTCTACTATATCTGTTCTTTATTTTTGAAAAAATCAAACACTGTCATCACTTCAAGTCACTTATTTTTCTACCACTGCTCATTTTCAGAAATATGTCCATGTGTCAATAAAATAGAGAATTGGTAGCAAAAAAAAAAAGAGGGCAAGGAGAAAGACGTTTTAAATCAAGGAACAATTGCCAACACTTATTTTCCTCTAATCCCAATCCTTCACCCTTACAGGAACATGCAAAGAGGGTCTTATCTTTACTCCATTTCCATATATATGTTTGTTATCCATTTTGCAAAGTGTAATTGAACTTTCCTTTGGTATGACCTTACCAGCAACAGGTGAATGGATCATTTGATTCAAACTTGTTCATAAGTAAGATTTGTTCTCTATAGTCAGTCATAAGCTTACTGCTGATAAATGGATATTTTGATTATTTGTAGAAGTATGAAAGAAACTAGGTTTTCCATCTTGAATAAGCCATGTTAGAAGCAATGTCAAGGCCTTGAAAATAATACACTTTATCATTTTGCTCAACTAGTAATGCAGGAGAGTATCACAACTAGGAATCTAGGAATGGAATGAGGCAGGTCCAGAGTTGATTGTTTTAAATGCCAAATGCTACAGGTTTGCACCTCCATGATATCTCCTAAATATTTTTTTCCCCTGTTCTTTCATTGTAGGTGCAGAAGTTAAGACTTGCATAATCCTTACACTCAGATCAAATAAGGAATCTCAACTTTTGGGTAACAAATTAACTGGTTTTATTTCTTCCAGGATGCTATCAGGCTATTGCATTGATCACCTCCATTTTTGGTGTGTAGCTGACTTCATCAATAATGTCTCAATTAAATCTACAACTCTTACTTAGCAAAACTGTCTCATTTTTATTTGTATGATGCATTCCTCTTTATTTTAAAACAAATTATGTTTCTGGGGACTTGGAGTGAGGAGAATGTGATCTTCTCACTCATTAATTTTTCTTCCTTTCAATATCACTCTGATGAGGGAACAGAAAGGTTAGAGAAGGAAATAAAAGAATCGCCTGTATTGGATTGCACCAAATTATTGTGGACTGGTGCCAACAGACTCCACTGTTAAGGGACACGGCCCCAAGCAGCCATCTTAGGAATTGGTCATACCTTGAGAAATTCTTCCGTATCTTCTACAGAACGCACAGTTGGTGGCTTCTTGCTGTATATCTTGGTGTACATGGCTTTTTTCTCCACATGCTGCAGCCCCCTTAGTTTTTATTTATACTTAAAAGCCTCAACTCTGAAATGTGTGGACCTAGGCAGGATCCATCTCACCTACAACGCTGGAAAAAGTCTTCAAGGGAGCAGTTCATGCCCTCTTGCTGACTGCCCACTCCATCGTGACATCTCCTTCCAATGCCCTTTCCCTTGTAAATGCACTGACTCAAGTCTAATCAGCCATTCAATTAGAGAACGGGATGTCAATCTCCCTTTGTTTCTTACGTATTTTCTTCTCTTAGTCTAAGACTAAGAGAAACACTGAGTTACTAAACACTGGAGCACCAAAAAATTTACCCTCATCTATTTCTATGGTGAAGTTTTCCAAGACTGTTGGGGTATCTCCTACCTACCCTTGGATGGTATTCTACCAAGAACCAATAACTCTTTGAAGTAGAATCTACGAATTTAATTTTTTTTTCCTCAAATGTGCTTTATCCAGGTTATAATCTAAATTCTATTCTATATCCTCTATGTTAGAAAGGATAATAACAGTCAATTATTCTTTCCTTTAACTACTTCTTCCTGAGACCATTATACTAAATCATATCTTCTCTCAAACTTTAGTATTTTTTACCCTCATATAACACCATAAAATTAACCTTCAGAAAACACAGAACTAATGTAATATAAAACATATCCACCCCCTAAAAAATGGGAAAAGAATAAAATTTAATAGTTTTTCTATAGCCTAGCCCACAATATTGTGATATAGTAGATAGAGCTAAAACAGAAAAAAACTACTCTGGCTCACAAATCTTGCTGTTTCTGAGGTGCAGTTTCCTCATTTGCCAGATAATGAAGATAATAATATCTAATAATATTGGCCTATTTATTAGGGTCAATGATGGCTATAGGGGAGCAAAATTTGTCACTCCAGATTGTGTCTCATTGGCATGAGTATTAATTTAGGTTGATTACTTTTAAGACCCAAAAAACTCAGGAAGAGCCTTTGACCTTCCCTCTAACTGCCTAAAAGAATGTAGACAGAGGACCTGTTCCAGGAAGCAAGCTACCCCCATCAATAACTATAGTACGAGCTAGGTGTGTAAACAGGGACGAACATAGCAAAGTCTGTTAAAATTCCTCTCTGTGTCCCACTGTCTCTGACTCATCCAGCAAACATTTATTTACCAAACATTTGCTCTTCCATATCCATGTATATAGCCTTCCTCCTCTCTGAAGTCTCAAACCACTACCCCCAACATTTTCTTTTGTCATTAGTTGAAGATGGTATTTAAGATGAGAGTTTCAGCTATTTTGGTGAGTTACTCAGTTTTCCTGGGTCTCTTCCATGTATAAGTGTTATTAAATTTCTTTTTGATTCTCTCCCATTAATCTGTCTCATGTCAATTTAATTCTCAGACCAGCCAGAAGGAACTGGAATGGTAAAAGAAAATTTCTTCCTCTCCAACATGACCAAATGACATGATGCATTATACATATGTTGAAGTGATATAACTTTTTTAGCAGGTTAAGGTAACTGACTTTCAATACTGTAATCACAAGTTATAAGCAAAAACTTAAAAATAAAAGCAAATAAATTATTGAGAAATATTATGGTAGAAAACAAGGACAATTAATAAGTTGAATTAAGAGAACTTATAAAACATTCTGATTTGTCAAATTCTACTGAATCAACCAAAATTTTTTATTTATTTATTTTCTCTTTGCGGTACGCGGGCCTCTCACTGTTGTGGCCTCTCCCGTTGCGGAGCACAGGCTCCGGACGCACAGGCTCAGTGGCCATGGCTCACGGGCCTAGCCGCTCCATGGCATGTGGGATCCTCTCGGACCGGGGCACGAACCCATGTTCCCTGCATCGGCAGGCGGACTCTCAACCACTGCGCCACCAGGGAGGCCCCAACCAAAATTTTTTAAATGTATGTTTTAGTTTGTTATTTAAAACAATAGACGTGCACAGGATTTGGCATTTGGACAATTAACTTTTAACCTTCCATCTTTAAGAATGGACTATATGAAATATGCACAGATCAACTATTTCTAAAAAGATTGTTTATCAGTAAGCTGATTTTAAGGAGCATATATATTTTCTCTTTGTCCGGAAAGTGAAATAGGCAATATTCTGCAGTCGGGGTAGGGGTGAGGGTGATTAATAGATGGAGACTTCTGAATATTGAACAATGGTTATCAGCCAAACCATAAAGTGGCCTCAGTGTGGAAAGAGTACCTGTCCCCTAACAGCTTGAGTAGGATAAAGAACAGAAAATGGAGAACTTGCAGGGATACTTCAAGTATATAGGCACAGTGGGTAAGCACATAAATGTTTAACCATAATTCTTAGGATTTTGTCCTATCTTTACGGCTTCTTAGCCCAATGAGCTTGAAAAAAAAGCCGTTTACTTTTTGTGGCTCAGTTTCTGCATTTGTAAAGTTATGATGATAATAACAATAGATCCAATTGCTTTGGGTTTCTATAAAAATTAAATGGGAAAACATGCATGTTAAAGTATACATATTTGTTTATTTATATATTTTAGTATTCAAAATAAATATTTTGAAAATATTGGCAGTCCCTTCATAGGGAAAATAAGACATCCCTGCCTCGCTGAATTTTACCATGAACTTGTGGAATTATTTGCCTATGTGAAGATTATACATTCTTGACCTATTAACTCAGAAGTATCCATGTGAATTTCTTTGGCTATGGGGAGAAAATATATGGATAGATATTACACGCATCACTCCTGGGTAACAGCAAATAACTAGGCTTTGTTTTTTATTCTGTTGTGTTGTGTTCTATTTTCCACAGCAAGCATTGCCCTCAATCAAGAGATCAGTAAAATTCTAGACAGAAGCTGTTTCATCAGTCTGACCTGTAGCTTGTAACAGTCACTGCCAACTAGTGATAGGCATAGAATGTGAAATTTGGCAATAAAAACCTAGCTATTTTAACTGATTCACAATTTAGTACTTAAAAGTGGAGTGTGCCATAACAAACACCCAAAAAATAAATAGCAGTGACATCAAGAGAGAGGAAGGTAGTGAGGAAACTGTTATTGGATGCTGTAAGGATGGGAAATCATGTTAGGCAGTAGTGAATCATTTAGCAAAACTCCTGTTTGCAGTAAGTAACTTGGAAAGCAAAAGCTGTACGAAAGGCAGTCATGGCTCTTGACATCAGACTTAACCATGTAATTAGTGTCTGCCTCTAGTGGAAGGATTACACATGACTAACCCACTAGCAGCCTTGTGACTTGGTTTGGTGGATGAAATGTGGGCAGAAGGGTCCTGTGTCACTTCTGGGAGAAACATTATAAGAGGGCATATGATTTACTGTGCCTCTTTTTTCACTCTCTCAAAAGAACAACATTGCCACAGATAAAGGCTGAAGTTGAGTGAAAATGATGAACAGAGCTGGAACTGATTCATGATGGACATAACAGTGTGAGTAGGAAATAAACTTTTCAGTTATAAATTGTTGAAATTTTGAGTGTGAGTGTGTGTGCATAATATAAACCTAGCTGTCCTTACCGAGACGATAAGGAAACAACTTAAATAGTGCCTGCCCCATTAAGTTACACTTAAGTGTTATTATATAACTATTATTATCATATGAGTATGAGAATGATGGTGATGGTATAAGAAGATTCTGTATGTAAGAAAGGAGGATTATTCTAATGGTAATAGGGCTGAGTCAAACACTCAAAGAGAATGTGAGCCATAAATTATAAGGGTAACTTGGATGGAAACAATGCTCTTGTAAAGATAAATAAAAAGCTGAGACTTATTGTATTTGGGTATAATACATAGTGCTATTTGGTAGCACTGGCTCATCTTTAGAGTGATGAAAGTAGATCAAAATTTCAAGGGACAAAGATGAAGGAAGCTGTTGGAGTCAACACATTTTAGTGATTTAAATCTTGGAGGAAATTGGCTCCATGTAGAGGGGTATTATGGTAAAAGTTTAACAACTGGCTCTGGACTGGAGGGTACTGATTTGTTGCATTTGCTAATTTCTGTGGCATAAATACACCCACCATGGCCAATTGCAAGCTATCAATGTGACACAACTCAACACGAAGCTGGGGAGAAATGCTCACAACTTGCTCTCACGATCTCAGAGCCCATTCTGGCTCCAGCACACCAGTCTTACAGGCTTCACTGGCAGGTCAGAATTGCAAAGGAGGAGCATGCTTAAGAGCAAGATGTGACCAAATCTGGAAGAAAAAAACCCACCTAATACTAACACTGATCAGCATAAGTTCGAAAATTAAGAGTTCTTAAATGGGTAACATTTTCCTCCACTAAATGCCATCAATACAGCAGCCAGGCAAAACAGCCTTAACAGGCTGAGGAAAATCACAGCCTCCCAAACAACTTTTAGATAGAATGAAAGGAAAATACCTACAAGGGGAAAGGAAGTGGGGGGTGAACAAGGATTATTCTCTGAAAAGAAACCACTTTTTTTTTGTGTGTGTGTGGTACGCGGGCCTCTCACTGTTGTGACCTCTCCCGTTGCGGAGCACAGGCTCCGGACACGCAGGCTCAGCGGCCATGGCTCACGGGCCCAGCCGCTCTGCGGCACGTGGGATCCTCCCAGACCGGGGCACGAACCTGCGTCCCCTGCATCGGCAGGAGGACCCTCAACCACTGCACCACCAGGGAAGCCCCAAGAAACCACTTTGATCTCAGTCAAAACAGATTATTTTGAAGTCAGTCTGCTGTTATCTTCGAAAATATATTTCCCCACAAATCTTGTCTTTCTAAATTGAGCTATGAGTCAGCAGTGGGTAGTGCCGTGTGTGAAAAAGAGAGGATGTAGCCAGAAGTACGTCTAATGCATTCTGTTATTACAAGTCTTTGGAAGAGTAATTTGATGGAAGCTTTTCAACTTTTAGGTCACTAGTTTAAATTCAGTCTCAGTTGATCAGGAGCAAAAGTGTATGGTTGGTGGCCTGTGAAAAATGCCTTGATGGTGTCACCCTAGTTCTTTCTAATAGAGACTGCCACTTTGTAATTGGCACCCTTTATTTTGCTTCTACCAGAAGCACAAAGGGTGAATAGAAATGTCATTTCAAGTATTTTCTCAGATTTTGTACTAGAGATATTTGAGATATGAAAAAGGCCAACTCCTTTTCATCTCTAACTCACAGGTAGAATTAGTCTCCTATAATATGGTACCTAGATATTTCTGGGATTTATTGAAACAAAACCTGAGCCAGCTTACAGGTAAAAATATATCTTACTCATAGAAAGTTAAATTATACAAAGGCACATTTTTAAGAAATATTTAAACGTAAAACATGTAAAATTTCCTGGCCTGAACTTACAAATCTAAGATTTATTTTTCTTTTCTTCTTGTTTAAACAAAATAAATCCCCATATATGTAAAGAAGGATTTTCATTATTCTATAAAGGTACTTGTCTTCATATTTGGTTTTCCATATTTTTTATCATTTTCATGACTTAACTAAATGTTTTCTTCCTCCTAAAGAAACTAGGTTTTTTTTCTTTTATTTTGACCATTAAAATCCCCCAAATTTCCTTATTACTAATATGTCTACTTTCGTATAATTTTGTTTCCCATCTTTTAATAGTAAATGAACAACAAAAGCAAATTCTCTCTAGTTGCCTGGAAAAAAGCAACAAAATAAATACGAGAGCAGAGGCAAAGAGAAGTATCTGGTAATGTCAACCAAATTTTTGGCAGCCTCAGATAATGAGTGGGATATAATGGAATGAACCTTGTTTTGGAAATAATGATAATTCAATCAGCTGAGTTAGGCCTCATTTAATTTCTGTAAGGTTCACTTTCCACATCTAGATAATGAGGTTGATATGTTTCATTATTTTTTACATTCTTTCTAGTACAAACATTCTATGGAATCTTCATTTTTATATCATCCGGGTTTGAGTGAGAGGGTGTCTGTATTCAGATGACATTGAGCAAGATGCCTCGTGTCACCTCATTTGATGGTAAAGATCGATGCTGGGATTTTCTTAAATCATCACATTTAAAATCTCTCTTAACCTTCAAGGCCAGCTTCTTGAATTCTCATGTCAACACCTCCTGCCATTTCCATATAACACCAGGAGATGATAAATCCTCCGTCCTCTGAACATCCATAGGTAAAATAATATGTCATGTTCTGGTCCTTGTGATTTTTATGGTAAGTGACAGTTATTATCAACACCACATGTAGCCCAACTTGAAGCTGTAGATTCAGTTGAAAGTGCAGCATTTTCTGGCCAAATGTGCTTTGGTTAGAAATGTATAAATTGAGAAAATCAAGCTATGATTCTGCAAGTAACTCATATGCCCATGAATCTGGAGCTGCAAATGGAAATATCACCTAAAGCTACCCCATTCATCGAAACAAATAAACTGAGGCACAGCAATTACAAGATTCGCCCATGGGCACAGAAGAAAATTGTCTGCCTCAGCAATAGAATGCCTACCATCAGCCGGCGAATCTAAAGTCATTTTCTATACAGAACACTGCAGCAAAAATAAATCCTGCTGGGGCAAAGGAATCCGAGACAGAAAATAATAGTCAGCTGCAGACTCTTTGGATGCAAAGTACAAAATATTCAAGTGCATGTTTCCAATCCCTTCATTATCTCTTGTAATGATTGCAGCTAATCCCTGCCAGCTAACGTTAGTTCTTCAACAGTGGCAATCAATAGAATAGATTAGCTGTGAAAACCCACCATCCATATTATCCCTGCTTTCCTTTCCAGATGGAATTTTCATTCACTAGAGTGTAAACAGACATGTGAGGTTTTCTCCCCCGCCATGCACAGATATAAACCCACTAGCCTTCAAGGTTGTCGCTAGAATTTTTTTTTTTGTTGCTAGTATTTTATACATATATAAGGAGCATACCTGTAGATTTAATAAAACAGCGCCAACCCTCATGGCCTCACTCATTTCAAGGCTATACATCAGCTGTGGGAAGCGAGGAGGGCTTTGATTATTTGGAGGAAGCACTTCAATGTACACAGTGCAGATGGAGTGCCTGCAGAGAAAGAGAAGCAAACAAGAGGGGTAAAAATCTACATCACATTTAATGACAGACTGAATTTGATATTCTGTTATTGGGTTTACAGGAGAGGAAATTCTGAATTTTTATAGGAAATAATAAAATAATTCAAAATGAAAGGATGGAAAAATAAAGCTACCACCAAAAGATGATGTTTTTATGAAATTATCTTAGTAAAAGGAAAAAAAATGCCTCAGGTACATGTTTTTCCTACTTAGATTAATAGTGTGAATTAAAAAGGAATAGCTGTACAAATAAAGCTAATAAATTAACTTGACTTCTGACTTTATTTTGTAATGCTTCTTTAATAGCAAAAAAATATTCTATAAATATCTGGTAATAAGAGTTGGTCTTGGGGCTCTATTCCTATTAAACCAGCAGAGAGAGTATTGATTAAAATAACACAAAAAACAAAATATGGGCTGTGTTTTATTAGTTTTGTTGCTGACATCAATGGCTTAATGAAATGCATATCAAGAGTCAGGATCATAAAGTAATCATTGTATAAAATAGTTGCAAACAAAACCAAATCTGTTTTTAAGTCTTCTTTAAAGAGTTTAATATAAAAATTTAGAAACTAGATTTAATTGAAGCCTTAGGTTGATGGGCATTGTTTTTGAGGGATAAAAATATATTCTATTATTATAAGGACAAAAACATTAGCATTGACATAATCACCTTTTTTGGTATGTCTAAACTCTGAAATTTCTTTACACAGCAAAAGCTGAAGAAGATGTTCAAGGCTGGTACAAAAGAAACACTGGCAAAAATATATCAAATGAGACCTGCGAATTTACAAAATTAGTCTTCTATCTTGAAGCACATACCACCACTGCCTGAGTTGTATGCTTTAAACTTATTTTAACAAAATCATGCCTTTTTATTCAAAACACATTTCTTACAATTTCTATTTGGGGGCTAGAATTTTCTTAAAGTAGCCCAAAGCTCTTTGCATTAAGTGCATCAATTAAAAGACACGGTCACCAAAAACATTTTTCTGAGATTATTATTCTATAATAGTTTACTTTGAAAAGCCCTTAAGAGAAATACAGATCATAGGCACTGAAAACGATTTTTTAGCTTATCACCTTATATCACCTTATATTATGCCGAAGGCCAAATTGTTTCTGATCATATTCTCAGTAGAATAGATACCTATAGAATATTAAGCACCTCTAAAAAGCTGCAATGACTTTAAAAAAATTTCATACTTAAATTCATCACAATATTGTTCCAAAGTAATCTCATTTTAAATTAAAATCTCTTAGACTTCATAATCAGTTAAAGTATCTGCATTCTTTCTTGCTCTCATTTTATCTCATTATTAAAATTTGCCAATAAAATTAACCAAAATATAATTGCTTTTCTTTTCAATTTTGTTTTACAACTCGTGCTTTAAGGATAAAATGTTTAAAGTAGATTAAAATGGATGATGAAATGCTGCTTATAAACTTAGAGGTATTAAGTTTAGCTTATAGGTACTATAATGGCTAGATGAAAAAGAAAAATATCAGCAAGTTATAAATTTAGTATGCAAAGAGTCCCACTCTCATATTGTAGGAATACATTAATTGTCAATATGAGGTGGGCCTATTATCCTCCCAGGTGGTGATCTGGTTCCAACAGCCATCCCAAGATATACACTATTGCTGATATTACCCTTCATAATCCTGACTTTTTTTAGTGTCTGTTATTTATCAAGTGATTTAAATATTTTATAAATCTCTTCCTTTTTGCTGCCAGCACATTCTCTATGCATAAGTCTTATAACATTTACCCTATACCACATTGGTAATAATCGTAGCTGAGTGACGTTGAGCACTGGATTCGTAACCACACATTCCTGGGTTAGAATTTTTATGCTACCACATGTGATCATAGGCAACTGACTTCTTTCAGTTTCACCATTTCCATCTGATAATTAAGAATAATAATAACATTAAGATTAGCATAAGGACTAAATAAGATTATACGTATGGTGTGTATGTGTGTGTGCATATGTGTGTATGTATATATAAGTATATACACACAAAGAAAAACAAATTTATCAGTTATTATTGTTAACTGTTCAAAATAAGGCTTCCTATTCTATTCTGTGGAATGAACTAAATAAGCTTATATTTACCTTATCAACATCCCTTAAAATATTTTAGACATTTTAATCGCATCTTTTCACTTTTCTTGGCTAAAAACCTACAGGCACAGTATCCCCTCTTGCCTCCCCAGAGTGGAGGGTGGTAATGTTAGGGTTCGGACATATTGGATCAGAATCTTTTGATGTGGGACCACAAATCTACATTTTCCATGGATATACAAGGTTTTTCTCACACACACTTGATTCAGAAGACTGTTGTCCCAGAAGTACATGGGAAGTATAGCATGTAGACTCACCTGCTTTTTAAGTTAGGAGCCCAGGGGATTCCTCTACAAACTGACCTAAAACTCTCCTTAATAAGCGTGGAGGCAAGAGATTCCCTCACTGATTAACATTTTCTTTTTGACATAGAACACACCTGTACCCCAAATTCAAAGCTTCTTTTCAAAAAGTTAGAGCGTTCCTGCTTTTGATATTTAGAACTTCAGCTTACTGATGTGGAGTACTTTATAAAATCTTTACCAGAATATGGGTCTCCTTCTGCTCTTAAAACTATAATTTGTACTAAACTTATTGTACTTTGTATATTTCCTTATTTTTCCCCCTTTGAATATTTTCCCATTTTAGAGGGCTAAACTGTTTATATCCACAGCACTACAATAAGGACCTCTAACTCAGATGAAGCTTGTGTCTTTGCCACAGAGAAGAAAAATTTTAAATGCAAAACAAAAAGATTATCCCCAAGGCAGAAGACAGTGAACAACTATGGTCCAACATGACCGTCTCCTTCATCTGCCCTTACTCCTTTGCTTCCTTTGCTCTTTTCCACAGTAATTCAAATGCTAGAATTGCTAATCATGTCCCCCACCCCCACAAACACACACTCCTGGATCTTAGAGTTATTTGGGGAAGATCATAACTCAAGGTCTTGCATTTTTCATCTTTAACATCCTGACACTTCCCTACAATGTGTTTAAATAAGCACTAACCTTCGTGATAGCTATTGCCTTCTAAAATGCTATCTCCTTTTTATCCCTGATGTCAGCATAGTGTCAGTTAGCTTTCCTAAAACAAAATGCCAAGAGTATTAACAATAAAATGATATCATTAATGCTGTAATAAATAGTAGTAATTCAACAGCATTGATCAAGCACATAATAAAACAGGACAGTCATGAGGTAAATAATAAATTATAATAAATTCTATGTGAACACTTTGTATTACATTTTATAGCTAGTCTTAAATGCATAAAACTGAGAATCTATATAATACCAATTTTATTTTTGTAATATAGCCAGTATAATGTAGATAACTCTCTATTTCTAAACATAAAAATCATAAAGTTTTTATTTTGCATTTGGTCATGAGGTCAAAGTAGAACAAGAGAGGTGATGTAACTTCTCAGATAATCGTATGATTTTAAAAGACCCTAGAAACCATCTAGTTTAACTCCCATTTTACAAAAGAGGATTATAAAATCAGAAAGATTAAGTGACAGATTCAGGGTTATGAAGTTAATTAGCAACAGCAGATAAACTAAAAGGCAAGGCTTCTGTATTCAAAATCTGCCTGTCCTTTCTCCCCACATCCTACAAGAACAAAAGTGGGAGGTAAACTGAAGACATTTTAGTTATCTGATGTGTATTTCTGTGGGGAGTATAAAACATCCTTGGTTTGCAATGAAGGATGTTATCTCACAGGAAATCACAAATTTCAAGTCTTTGGATCAGGCTATAATATTACGATCAATTTAAATTATTTATATCATGAATAAAACTTCATCCATAACACTTTGTTTTTAAGAACAAAATAAAATATGAATAAAAAGAGGTTATGAAGATAGACCTAAGAACCTTTAACTTCAGAAATCGTATAATTTTTAAAAAGATAAAAAGTCATATTTTTTGGATATATTTTTTGGACAATATCATTGTCCATATTTTTTGGACAATAGTACACAGTGGTACTGAGGTGATGTCCTTGACACTTAGAGGATTGCACAATCTGTATGGTAATTTTCTTTTCAATGTGTCAACATACTCTACAGGGTGTCTATTTGTAACTATATTTCTACATTGTCTCTAAGATGAAGGTTCTAGGTATTTATATTGCTTTCACTAGTAGACTTAAGACAAAAACCTTATCTTTTCTTCCTTTGTCTCCCACCAACATAACACTAAAAAAGCTGTATTTACATTTCAGTGTTTACAGGTTCTACTTTACTATTTTGGAAGTACATACAGGAATCCATAGGAGCAAAAATTTCAGACTTAAAGCTAAATAAGATGTCAGAGAAATTTCTCAGGGGAAGTTACAGGGACAAGATGTACTTAGGTACATGGTGTTGAGAGGAGACCGAAGAGGACACAGGCAGAAGTCTAACTAGAGACTTCTAATTAGAAGAGGTTTTCAACACTAGAGAGAACAGTGGCTTGGACTGCTATGTTAATAATGAAAGTAGGGGGATTTGTTGGTTTCTGAGTATGTTTTTAGGGTAGAGCTTAGAGTTGTTGCTCAAGATTATATATGGAGTTTGAATGAAGGATAAGCATTGAGGATGGCTCCAGGGATCTTCAGCCAAAGTGACTGCAAGTTTGGAGATGCTTTATACCTACCACATATCGGACATTGAAGTCACCAAGCATTTTTTTTTTTTTTTTTTTTTTTTTTTTTTTTGTGGTACGCGGGCCTCTCCCCGCCGTGGCCTCTCCCGCTGCGGAGCGCGGGCTCCGGACGCGCAGGCCCAGCGGCCATGGCCCACGGGCCCAGCCGCTCCACGGCATGCGGGATCCCCCCGGACCGGGGCACGAACCCGCGTCCCCTGCATCGGCAGGCGGACTCCCAACCACTGCGCCACCAGGGAAGCCCCTCACCAAGCATTTTGACAAACATACTGTTGAAATGAATGCCAAGCAGACTAGAACTAAACTCTTCCGCAGTGACCTGCAGGTCTGTAGATAACAGTGGGAGATGAGTATTTTCCTCTATAGAGGAAAATACTATTGATCTCTTAAGAATTCCTAATCTTTGGGATTGATTTTGGTAAATCATATTTTCTTGAAAAATTATCCATTTCATCCATCTTTTCAAGCTTTTACAGCTATTAAAGCAAAGTGGTCTTTTCATGATTCTTTAAATTTCTTCTATATTTTTTCCCTCTCAGAATTTATTAGGTAAAGTTGCACTTTCTCCCACTTTTTTTGATTAGTTTAGTTGATAGTTTATAAATTTATTTATGTTTTTATTTATTTATATTTCAAAGAACCAAATTTGGATTTATTGGCTTTAGAGATGTTTACAACTAATTCATAGTCATCAAACTTATGAATTCATTTTTGTGTTTCTTTGTGGTTTTTGCTTATTTCACTTATGAAGTATCATAACAACTATATAAAGCCTTCACAAAAGATTCTCAAAAAGAAAAGCATGGACTAATTTCACTAAATAAAATACCAACAAATATAATCCAGCAGTTTATTTCAAGATTAAAATACCAAGGCCTACTTGGATTTATATCAGGAATGAAAAATAGATTTATTATAGGAACTGTATTAAGATCAATCATCCTAGCACTGGCTCAAAAAGAAAATTCATTATTGTCTTCATAGCTGAGGATATTTATTTGACTTGAATAAATGACCATTCTTATTTTTAAAAAGTCAATAAAATAAGAATAGAAGAATGTTTTCTTAACATAATAAAAGATGTTTTTTAACCATAAACCAATATAATAGGGAAATGTGGGAGGTATTCCCACTCAAATCAAAGTCAAGACAAGCATTTTTATTGGAAGTACTAGCAAATGAAATTAAAGGGAAGAAAAAAAATAGAAAGACATCAAACTATCACTACTTATAAAATATATTCTTGGATAATGTAGGAACATGAACTGGAAAACTACAAAAACATAAGAGAATTAAATAAGAATGTGGGTTAAAATTAATATAGATTAACAGCTTTTACATATGTGTCAACCAACTAGAAGAATGAGGAAGAAGAAGTCTATTTACAATAACACCAGAAGATGAGAAACAACTCAACAAAAAAATGTATAGGACATATATAAAGAAAATATTTTTAAAATAAAATCTACTAAAGGACACAAAAGAAAACATGGACAAATGAAGAGACAGAAAGTTCTTAGAAAGATTCAACACCAACAATGTATAATTTAACCCTAAGTAATTAATTTATAAATTTAATGTGTTGCTAATAAAAATACAGTTAAAAAAACATACTTAAGTAGCTTATATAAAGTCAAAGAAAAAAATTAACAGAAAGAGGAACCAGGAAATTTTTAAGGAAGAAAATCAATGAGTTAAGTTCACACCACTGTGTTATAAAGCATAGTTTAAAATCTTAACAATTAAGATTGTGTGATAATAGCTCATAAAAAAAAATAGGTGAAGTAATGGAATAGTGGAGAAAGTCTAGAATCACATTCAAATACATAAGCAAAGATATAATAAATGTAACATCTCAAATTAATGAGTAAAAAGATGAACCAACCAATATATTATGTGAAAAATGGCACAGTTGCCTGAAAAAAAAAATACTGGTGGATCAATACCTCCTATTGTACAGTAGGATAAATCCTAAATGCAACAAAGATTTAAACATACAATATGAATACACAAAGTCACTAGTAGAAAACACAAAATAATTGTAACCTGGGTTTAACAAATCAATAGAAAGATGGGCAAAGATTATGGACACAGAATTCACAGAAAAGGTAATAAAAGTAGAAAACATAGGAAATATACTCAAACTCACTCATAAGCAAATGGATAAAAAAATAAATACTATTTTTTTAACCTATCAGGCTGGCAAAAATCCAGAAGTTTGATATGACACACACAAGGGAGACTGTTTAGAATTAGCCATACTCAGACCAGGCAGTTAGAATTGCAAATTGTTATAAGCCCCATAGAATACAATTTGGCAGTTCTCTCTAAAACTTACAATTGTATGAACCCTTTGGTCTAACTTCTGGGAATTCACTGTACTGATATACTGGCACACATTCAAAATGATGCGTGTTCGGTGTTACTTATTTCTTCATTGTCTGTTAAAGACAGACTGACAAGTAAAGTCTATCAACAGTGGATTTCTTAAACTGTATTACATATATATGAAGGAACATTATGTAGCTGTGATTAAAAGTTTTTAGGGAATTATCCAGTATTCATCTGGAAAGAACCCTAAGATACACTGTGAGGGTGAAAAATAAACCAGCAAGGTTCAGCAATGTATTAATATTAACTTCATATTTTCTTAAAATGCATACTGAAAATCTGGAAACAAACAAGAAATCAATAAAAGGGACATCTCTTGGGGGTGGGCAAACAGATGTAGTTGTAACAGTTGGAAGTCTTTTTACTTTTTTCTCTCTTACTGTCTCTCTCTCATATATATCTATGAGATTATATTACATATACACAAATATATAGATAGATTTTCTAGATAAATTGTATATGTGTATAAAATTTTTTTAAATAATTACTCTGACACTGAGAGACGGCCTCAAAACCCTGAGACATCACGCGTTACATGTTATCTGTGACCTCTCACTATGAGCAGCCTTGCTTTTTGCTAATAAAGCGGACACATGCCTCTAATATTTCCCAGTTCCCACTCCCCCTCCCAACAGAGACTTGCATCCTTCACATCTGTGAAATCACAGTTAATTATTTTGTGGTTTAATCTTGACTTTATTGTACTTTTCCCACAATTTGACCAAAGAAGAATATGCAGTTCCTGAGAATCCAGTCTCTCTGATTTTCTGATCTAATTTAGGTGTTATAAGATAAAAGAATGCTTGTGGCACGTCTTAAACTTAATTTTGGGGTTTAAACTGGAGCGATGAAAAGATTGCATTGCTTCTGATATAAATTACCTTCTCTCTGCTGGAGGAGCGTTATCCGCTGCTTGGATGGTGAGTGCATAAGTCCGCCCAACTATCAATTCCACCCCCGGAGCGATGGTGATAAGCCCTGTTGTTTTATCGATGACGAAGTCTCCCTGAGCCCCAACCAGTATTTCATATGTGATCTCCCCGTTTGACCCTTCGTCTGCGTCGACTGCAGTGAGCTGGAATTGAAAATAACAACATAAATCCTCTTGGGACTCAACTTTCCACCACTGTGTCATTTGTTTTCACCCAACAAAAGAAGCTTGCTTTCAAGCACACACACACAAAGTAAGTAAAAAAAGTTCTCTCAGCATGTACACTCTTGTTTTCTTGAATTGAGGCTACTGTGTTCTAATGCTGAATCAATCACATCAGGAAAGAATTTTTTGTTCTTGTGAGAGTGATAAAAGATTTTGAATCTTGAAGACTATTTTAATTTCCTAAAGCAAAAAAAAAAAAAAAGGAAAGCCTGTCCCTATAGGAATTTTTTTTTCTCTGTCTTATCACCTGTTCTTGACACATAAACACATATTAATAAGGACGGAGGCCTGGAAAAACTGAATTGCTTTTATTATTCCCATCCTTCCTTTGCTCTAATTTTTTCCAGTCTTAATGTTTTCCTTCCCATCTCCCAGGGATTCTCTTGTCCTGTAATTCTTTTTACTTACACATGGGTTTAGCAAAAATTCTTATAATCTTGTTCACAATGACTTATAAAGGACTGATAAGGCTTAGAGTATTACCTTTTCAAAAGCAAACAAATGCATCTCCAATTGTAGAATATCTAATTAGAAAATAAGAATATCAAGCCCAAGAAATATTTTTTTTGAGAAAAGGGATTCAATTTAGAGTCCCTGACATAATACCACATGAGCATCTGTAAGGCTAAGTTGCACATATTCATAATCATTTTGGAGCAAATGATATGCAATAGTTAAAGACTATTTTGGGTCATTATATATGAAAAGAGAATAACCATTATTAATTTCATAAAGCCAAATTAAGGTCATTATGATTTAATATATTAAATAAGCCTCATGGACTTCCTGATAAATATAAATTTACTTAAGGGGGCAAAAAAAAAAAGATTCTACTGGGAAATCTTATAATACACAGTTTACAAAGAGTCACAGAATTTTCTGTTTTCATCCTTTGACAGATAAAGAAAAGAAAGCTGGCCTCAGTTTACACATAAGAGGAAAGCAAAAATTTCCTGTTAATAAAACACACAGGGTTGTAATAAATAAAGCTGCAGAAAAAATTTTCTTATTTATTGACATTACGTATTTCTTATCCATGAGTTTCACTTCTATAAAGTAGCAGTTCTTTGTCATCCACAGACTTCTTTGGGCAGCTATGGGACATTTTGGTGCACTTTCTTAGATAAAATGCAAGTGTACACATTTACCTTGAAACTTAAATTCAATGTCAGATATGCTGTGTTAATTAATGGCCCATTCAAAGGATCATGTTAACTATCCTAATGAAATGTAAACAAAGTACTTTACGCACCTCATCGTGCTCAAGGGGATATACTGTGCATAGCCTATTTCTATTTTTATTATACACTGCATTTAGAATGATAATGTGCATAGAAATAGCAGCAACACAAATAATTGAGAGAAAAAAAGGAAATTTGAAAGAGAGGCATAAATTCAGCTAAGTCTGAGACTGGGTATTTGGGGGTGAACAGATGTGGCTGCCAGAAGGAAAGGCATTTCATGAAACGATTTTGGGACTTACGTGAGGATGACAGACATAGTCCTAAAGGCAAAGGAGAAGGAAACAATTTGCAGAAAGTCAGAATGAATGATATATATTTATGGAGAACTATTCAAGCCAGACTCATTCTCTTTTGTGTGTGGATAAAATTAGAAAATTAGAGGACAGGGGTAGCAGAGGAGAAATCAATTTTGATTATAGTAAATCACTTAACACAATGTCTCAGGAAATCCTAATTAAAATTTAGCTCAAACTGTATTCAATATTAACATTCTTCCTGGGACTGAAATCAGCTAAAGGAATTTAGTGATAAATGACAATGCATCAAGTTAAGAAGAAGTGTTGAGAAATGTGCTTAAGGGATATAGGTATTATGGTTGGTCTTATTTAACATTTTCATAAATGATATTGGAAAGGAGAAAGCTGGATGATAATTAAATTGAAAAAGGCACCTGTCTGGGAGGTGCTGTAAATACCAAACAGTACTGCAAAGCACAGGTGATAGAAACAACCCCAAAACTGCAGAGTCAGCCAACCACAGATAAGATAATATATTCAGGGAATACAACTAGTGCCAAATAAATCATTAGCAAGTAGGAAGTTTAACAAATAAGCCAAAAAATGAATTCTATGTTTGTTACTCAAATAGCTTTATACACATTTTCAGACTTTCAACACTAAGTAATAAAAGAGTGGGTCAAGAATCCATTTAATTGAGTCCCTATACATGTAAACAAAAATATTTTAAAGGAATTATTGGTGGTCCAAGATTAGAAAAGAGCAGAGACACTGACTCAGAATACCCTGAAAACGGTAACACCTTGTGAAAAACCCTGAAACTAAACTATGGTGGGGATTTAATTCAATAACAACTCAATGATCTTGTGATCAATGGTCTATGAGATTATAGGTATATAAAGCCCGTTGCTAATTTAATGGGAAAATCTGTCCCGTAAATAAAAATGCTTTAATTTAATTTTTTTTCATCTTCCAGTGCATTTTAATCAAACTTCCATCATCAGAAGAGTTCTTGTAGCATACAGTGTTAGGATGGGCATGTTGACTTGGTCCTACAAATGGAATATCCACAGATTTGCACTTCAAACGTATGAAAAATAAAATATATAATATTTAGCTGTATAAATTTCCCCACTAATCATGTTATCTTTAAAATAAATTACTACCTCTGTCCAATAAATTAAGCAGCCTGGAGTCACTAAGCAGACATCAGCCAAATGACATCCATTTCTTGAAAACATTCTGGGGGAAATACTGGAGACAGTCAAATGCTTACAGGAATCAACATGAATTAAAACTAGCACATTCAAAAAAAAATCTACAACATTATTGAGAGAAATTTAAAAGTATGTGGAAAGACAGTCCATGTTCATGGATATAAAGACTCAATATTTTAAGATGGAAATTCTTTAAATTTATTTGATTTATAGATTCAGTGTAACCCCTATCAAAATTCTATCAGGCTTTTTGGTGGAAATTGTCAAGTTAATCCCCAAATTATATGAAAATACAAGGGACCTAGAATAGCCACCATTTTAGAAAAGAAAAACAATGAAGAAGGAATTACACTATCAATTTGAAAACACACTATCTACCCACAGCAATCAAGATGTAGTTTCGACATTAGCTAGACATACAGATTAACAGAAGTCCAGAAGTAACCTCTTACATTTATAGCTAACTGACAAAATACCAAGGTAATTTATGGGGAAAAGGTAGTTTTTTGAATAAAACCTGCTGAGATATTTATACGCAAAAGATTTTTTTTAATGAACAGAGACCTTTATCTCACAGCATATGCAATATTAAAAATGGATCATCTAAATGTAAAATGTAAAAGCTAAAACTATAAAACTCATAGCAGGTGATATAGGAGAAAATCTTCATGAACTCTTGTTGGCAAAAGTTTCTTAGATGTGACACTAACAGCATGATACACAAAAATAGAAAATATTTGCAAATTATATAGCTGATAAGGGACTTGTATTCAGAATTTAATGAATATCAGCCATTTCAACGAAATATATTTAATATAATAAAACTTCAGTATAATTAAAGTCTGCAACACGAGTGAGTAAACTATGTATTTTAAGAATCATTATTTTGGTTATAAGTTTTGATTCTAATGCAAATGGGTTTAGGTAAGAAACTGTATGATCTTTAGTAAAGTTAAATTGTTTTAATATAAGACAAAATTATGTACAAATGTAAGAGTATATTTACAATTTTTAAAGGTTTGCTCAACAAATCTTTATCTGGTATTTGCTTAAAATACTAAACCCCACTAAGACCTTAAAAAAATATACCCTCAAACTTTAATCATGATATCACAAACACACATATACATACACACATATACTTACCACAGAGAACAATATCATTATTTGACATACAATAAATTGTCAAAGTCATTAAAATACTACATAGACTTATCCTAATTTTGTTTATAATATTGGAAATTATAAAAATAATTTTAACATATAACTCTATATGTAATGTTTATATGTCCTCCACAGGGTACTAAATAATACACAGGGCACATAGAGATATACACAGATAAGGCAGTAAAGGATATTAATTAACATAAATGCTCTATATAATTCATGAGAATGAATTGATATTAATAATAACTGGATGACTTTATACAAGATTAATCATTTACAATGCACATATGGAAGTAGTTCATATAACCAATTTAATACAGCTGGTACTATTAGTAGCAACATTTTAAAGAGTAGAACACTGAAGTACAGAAGGATAAGCTATTTGTGCAAGGTTACATAGGGTACAAAGTGACAGAAAGGGACACAACTGGTTAATCTGGTTCCAGATACTATTATCCTTATTTAAAAAATGGTTTTTGTATTTTTAAAAAATTTTTATTGGAGTATACTTGATTTAAAATGTTGGTAACAGATACTATTATCTTTAAATTGGATTTAACATCAACTTTGCCACTTACAAACTTTGTGAATTGGGACCAATTTTTTATCAGTGTACTAGCTCAAATTCTTTATAAAATCAGTCTGTGAACAAGGAATATTTTCATAGTAATTTCTAGCTCTAATATTCAATGACTTGTGACACAGCATTAGTAATCAGGAATGTTTTCAATGTAATGTATTTTTCCATATTAAGAGCAGTAAAGGGATAGCCTGGCTGAGGCTAAAAAGTTAGAGACTGTTTTGGAAAGGGCTATGGGAGATAATACTTTGTGTGTGGCAGAGAGAATTCTTAAGCCAAATAGAATGTATTTCTAGAATGAGACTCTTTCTAAACTAATTGAGAGCAAATAATTGAGGGAATAAATTCAATGGATATTTGGTGAATCCCTACTATGTGGAAATCATTGTGCTGACCACTGGTGGTTAGAGATCACTAAAGGAATTTATGGTTCAGTAGGTTAGATAGAGATGTAAAAGCTAACTTTAATGCAAGGCACAGTAAAATGTATGGGAGATAGAACTGCCACCTAGATATGTGGGAGTATGATGGAAAGAACAATGAATTCTGACTTGCTATGAAAATAAAGACTTTATTTAAAAAATAATATTTGAACTGTGTGTAAAAGAATGAAAAAGGTATAATTTGGATTAAATTTTAAAACCTGAGAGAGATATCAATAGGCATAGAACAGGAAGGATATTCTATGCTGAACAAACCCTCCATATAATCTCAAAGTTGGTTACATGGAGAGATGTAGCATGAGATGAAACAAAAATACTTGAAGTATTACATAGCTGTCCTTGACTACAAGGTGTGGAGATTAGACTCTTCCTTCAGTAGGATAAGGACCTATTTTGACTTGTGTCTGTGTTTCAGAATAAACATTTGTAGCAGTGAGGTGGGGAACCTGCAAAAATACGGTTGTTAGAGTCAACTGTAGCAGCCTAACTTATGGCAGTGCATGGGCATGGAAAAGGAAATGATGACAGACAGGTACATTTTGAAACAACATTTTCAGAAACCGGACAATCGGACAATCACTGGGATGTATGCAGGTGAAGGAGGGAGAAAAGAAACATGACTATAGTTGCTGGCCTGAAGCCAGGGTAATCCAAGATCAATTGGACTCTTCAAAATATAATTGCCTCCAAAGAAGATAGGTTATATATGTTTGAGTCTCTCTCTCTCTCTCTCTCTCTGTGTGTGTGTGTGTGTGTGTGTCTGTGGGCATGTCTGTGTCTGTGTTTCTGTATCGGAAGAAAGATAATGTATTAGTCAATTTATCTTAGAGTATGTCCTGTTTTAGCTGCCTGTCAAGTATCCACCTTTCCACGTCCAACAGATACCTTGCCACGTCCAACAGCTTGATGCTCAGGTCATCACAGGACATTTAACTTTGGGTGACATGAGTACACATAAAAGTGATGATTGAAAACTTGGGAATAGATGAAAGAGAGGAAATTTATATATTGATTTTTGGAAAATGTTAATATTGAAAGATTGGGAATTGAACAAGAAGCCAGCAAGAAGTCCCTCAGCCACCAGACAGCTAGGATGAGAACCAGGGAGGTTTTCCATAAAAGAGTAAATTTGAGAGTTTTACATAGACTAAGTATGGAGAAATATTTACTTCTGTATTTGACTCATTAGAATTATGATTTTATATGATTTTAGTAGTATGATGTGAGCGAAGGCCAGATTTATAACTATGTATTAATTATGCATAAATACAGAATAAAATAATAAACTATCTAGATTTATCAATCCAAATGCTTAAATACATCAGAGTTGGAATATCAGACTTAGATAGTAGCATGAAATCTTATCTGGGAAGAGTGTTTAGACCACGGCATAGGAGGATTTAAAAATGCTTATAGGCCAAAGGGAAAGAATCAATAGAGAGGAAGAGATTATTGTAGTAAAATAAAATTGAAAGAATGAAATAACTAGTGAGCACAGCTGAAGGTGAGGGAAAGGGGTGGACTTTAAAGAAGTGAAGAGGAGTAAAAAACATGAAAAAAGAAAGTAAGAACTGAAAAACAAGAAATATGGGAAGAGGTGCGGGTGACAATCAAAGGACGCCGCTCCATGAGGGACTCCATCTTAATAAATTAAGATTCCATTTTTCAGAGGGTACAAAAATATTGTTAAGGTTTAAGGCAGTTTTTCTCAAAATTAGCTACATATTAGAGCTGCTTTGTTTTATTAAATAAAATCTCTCCAAGTGAATCTACTATGTGTTAACATATCATTTAAATAAAAATATTTCAGGGTGTAGTCCAGGCATCAATATTTTTTAAAGTTTCTCGGGTAGAACTCTAATACTCAGGACTAAGAACCATTGATTTAAGAGAATTGTAGAAGTCTAGGAATAGCATCTTTGGAGTACAGACAGGATAGCTAACTACAAATAGTAAAATCTACATCTTTAAAATATTAATATTATATATAAAAATCTATATCTCTAATATAGAGCAATTGGTTTTTCAAGAAAACTAGCAATGTGTGAATGAGACCTTAAAACAACAGAGTGAGATATCATTTAGAGTCAACCTGGAAGATTTCACTGATGGCCTACAAAATTGTCTTTTGTGCAGCAAAAAATACACTGCATGAACTGAAGAAAAGAATCATACTCACTCATGCCAGTAATTTCTCTCTTAACACAAGATGTGCTCATAACCTGATTACACTTAATTTTCAGTTGTGAAAGATGCAGCTGCTGTTTTATGGCAGTGCTCCCATAAGTGTATTTCATGAACCATACATGTCAGAATCACCCTGTTCCCTTTTACAATAAGCAAGCATAATAGATATAAAGTCAGAAGGCTAGTTTATAACTGAGAACTTTTAACAAGAACCTGGGTAGTACTCACATTTTTATGACCAACCGATGCACGCTTGTGGACAAGGAGAGCTACCTCATAATAAGAAGACAGTAGACTCAAATAATTATGTACTTACATCAGGCCAAGATAGTCTCATGTCTACACTGAAAATGATCTGATTATAATACTTAAAATCTGTTTTCCAAGGCTCTCTTTGCTGGAGAGTGCTCATTGTCTCCTTTGTTTCTAACACTTTCACTCCTTTTGACAACAGATTACTAACCAAAGAGGAAACCAGTTGATCTTCTGTGGAGTTAGTGAGGAAAGGCAAGTTATTGAACGGTTAGTGATGAATGGAGCATAAGAACCCATTTTATGACCCTTAAAATGCAGTTGCAGATCATGGTTCTGAATTATTTTGCTCTGTTTTACATTTTTTCTCTCACTGGGAAATCTATTTCCTTTTATTTCTAGGCCCTTGGAGGATGTTTTATAGCCACACCACTCTTTTACCACATACCAGAATAACATTAAAAATACTAATTAAAAAGCTTCATTTCTTGGCATTTAAATAAGTTAAGAAATTAGAGGCACATAGACAAAAACAACAATCTATGTTCAAATAGATTTTCAAAGGGAAATATAAAAAATATGACTCTTTAAAGGCAAGGCAAAAAGTGTTTTATAAAGAGATACATAAGGGAAATTAACTCTTGTAGACTGCAAATGCCAGAAATAAGCTTTTGATCTCCCAAGGCAAACATTTTTGAGATATGGTTCCACCACATAACTGCTATCGTTTTCTTAGTTACACTTTCCAGTTCCCTGCTGGGGGTTTTTCTGTATAAACTTACTTTTATTTCCAATTATGTTATTATAGGGATGAGAATCAGATCTAATTAAATAAGAACATGACAATAATTTTCATTCCTTTATCTGTATAAACCATAATTTTACTCCCTATGAAAGAGTGCTTCAGTAAAGATAAATGTAGATCTCTAGGTCCATCAATTCACTAGAAATAAAGACCAATACACTTATTCCTCCCCATTCATTCAGATCTACTTGTTTACAGATCTTTCTTTCTTTCATCCTCAAATAAACATTTATTATGCATCTACTAGTTTAGGCATCTACTATATGCCAGGCACTATGGATACACAGACTATGGATACAGAAACAAATTATAGTTGTGCCCTCAAGACAAATGGGTAAAAAAGGTGGATTTCATCAATATGACAAGTGCCATAACCAAGATATGAATAAAATGTACTGTGGCTGTTTGAAACCTTTTCCCCACTACCCACATACATGGAAGAGGACATTCACATGGATGCATTTTTAGGTGAATTTTCAGCGCTCAGTCTATAATGTTACCCCTTCCTATATCACTGAAGAAAGCACATCTTAATCCAATAAATAAAATAGGGGTAGCATTGAATTATCTCTAATTTATATTAACAATTATATCATGCAAAATAGGCAATAATTCATCCTTTGAACAAATATTTACTGCATGGCTAGTATGTCTGGCATGTGCTGGTATTAGAGTAACAAACAAGACAGATGGCCACTGATGGAGTTTTTAGTTTGGGGTGGGGACAAGAAGAAAAGAAGATAATTTTAGTTGGTCATATTGGCTATGAAAGTGATGAGAGAAAGTTACAGAATAAGAATGTGTGACAGGGTGTGTATATGTATGTGTGTATGCTGGGAGGCTATTGACACTAAGCTGTTAGGAAAGTTTTCTCTGAGGAGGTGATATTTTGAGCTGGGTCCTGAATGATGAGAGTGAATTAGCCTTGTAAAAGATCAGATAAGAAGTGTTCTTGGTTAATAGAAAATAGCATACAAAAGCCATGAGACATATTGTTAACTATTTCTTCCCATACATTTCACACTGATGAGGACACACCACTGTATCATAATATCTTGGCTAGAAACTACTGCTATTGGTGGGTTGCAAGAACAGGAACTATTAAGGAAGAAGAATTACTAGGAATTATCTACTGAAAACTACCAAGGAATGCTTCCTCACAAAGTAAAAAGTCTAAAGAATAGGAGAAAGTAATCAAGCTATAAATAGAAGGGAAAGAGATCAAGGTAAAGGAGATAATTAGAGAAAATGGGAAAGAGCAAGGCACATTCAGGTAACTGGAAATGATAGTTCAGTAGGACTGAAACATACATATAGAAATAGAGGGCCAAAGATGAAGCTGGAGAGAAGAGCAACCATAACATAAAGACTTAAGTACACTGTTGAGGCATTTGGAATGCTTTTTTACTGCTCTGAACTATTTATCTAATACTAAAATATATAGGTACACAAATTTATTTATTAGTATTCACTATATACTATACTATTATATATTAGATTATATTCTATATTATTATATATTTTATGTTATATAATATATATTATATATAAACTTTAGTAATAATTAGGAGCCTTTCTAATACTCTAAAAAGTATAAAGAATCATGACCTTCCTGGCTTGAGAGTAATTTCAAATTATTAAATCTGACTCTCAGATGTAGAGGAAAATATAGATCAGTGGTCTTTACATGACTGGGCAACTTAAACCTTTTGGGTTTGTTTTTTATATTGATTACTTAAGTATTACTTATAGAGCTTCAGATCCAGGAAAGCTGAAGTGAATCTTTCTCATCTGTATTTCTCAACCACTCCCTAGATAATTTTGATGTACAGCCAGTTTGGAAAGTACTAGAGTCAACCAGATTTCTAAAAATCCTCAAGGAAGAATATTATTACTTCTTTATGGTTTATATACAGAACACAAAAAAGATTGTGAGATAACTTGCAATTTATTTAAATGTAATAAGTATAGCTAATGATAAAAATAAAATAAATCAAGGATAAAGTTTTTGCCAGATTTCTGTGTTTTCAAAGATACAATCTACTATCTAATCTTAATTTTTCCCATTGTAATGATTTTATTTCATGTCCAGGTAATCAATGTCTAATAGTATTACCCAGCAATTTATTAATACAGTCCTTTGTATTTATCTGCAAAGGAAATTTAACCAATTTCTACAAGAGTTCAAAATAATTTGAAGTTTTAAGCTACATGTTTAATGCTTGAAACTTCAGTATATTAAATATATTCATTATATTAATTAAATATGTTCAATATATTACATTTTAAAAATCAAGTATAAAAGGTCAAACAGCTATGTGTACATCTAGTTAATTCTACTTTAAAGTCCATGTAGATATACTTTCATTCAAAAAGTAAACATAAATTTAAAGCTTTTTAAGTTAAATTATGCCTTACAATAAGTCTGAAATTCACTTTCAGTTCTTCAGCAGTGTCTTCACCAATGCGTTGTATAATGCCCAAGGAAATAATTGCTTCAAATATCCTCACCTGTATGACACTGTCCCCAGGGTTCATATCTGTATAAACATAGACATCATACGATATTTCAGGGAAGGTTGGAGTGTTATCGTTTGCATCCATCACCCGAATATTGACAGTAACTGGTTCACTTTCTTGAACACCATCAAATGCCGTTATCTTTGGGGATAGAAAAATACATTTAATAGAGTATTCATGCAAACATAAGCACTACGGAATTAACTCCTACAATTTAATAAGTTTCTCATATGTAATTTACAGTTTTAAAAGGGTGCTAAAATGTTTGCTGATAAAAGGAAGTAATAAAACTATAATAGTACATATAATCAAAGTGTTTTAATGTGCTAAGAAGCAATTATGGAGGCGACTGCTTTGTTTTTAATGTATTGAATGCAAGCGCGTTTTAAAGAAGCTGATAGGTAAAATGTCTGAGAGGCTTGAAATGGCCAATGACACTGCTAATTTTTAGGAGTTAACTACTATTTAACCTTTAAAAAATTAATAGTAAAATACTCTCCATTTTTACGTTTTGTTTACAATGCAACAGTTGCTTTTACAGCCAACATGCTTACATCAGTCAAGAAAATAGGTGCCCTAAACATGTAATATCATTTTCTAATAATTCACAAAAATCACAATTTTTAAAGGATCCATTGGCATTTGTTAAGAGTGATATCTTAATTACATTATTAACTTTTAAAGAAGGTATCACCAAAAAAATCAGTGCTATAACACTACCATCCTCGTTCTGAATGACTTTTGAAATCCACTCTGTATCTAAGTTTTAACTGGGGACTTTAGGTTTTCTGAAAGCTCTGAGTTTGCTGTGTAAGCTTTTCCCAACAAAAATCCTTCTTATATAAATTCCATTACCTACCCTTTTCTATCAGCTCATTTTCCCCCTATATTTGAATAAAATCTAGCTCAGAAATTTGGATAATGAATAGAACTTCCTTTTTACCTCTATTCAGCTGTCAACTTTTTTTTCTCTCTCTCTCTCTCTTCACTAACCTAACCTACAAATTCTTGTTGTGGGAGGCTGTCCTGTGTATTATAAAAGGTTTATCAGCATCTTCAGGGTCTACCCACCAGATGCCAATAGCACCTCTTCATAAGAGTAACATTCAAAATTCTTTCCAGAAATTGCAAACAGGTCCTGTGGAAGGGCAGGATGGGGAGGGTGGTGGGTGCAGGAATCATCCCCAGTGAGAACCACTGGCCTAACCCTATGACAAAGTTAAAAATGCAATAACAATAAATAAAGTAATAAATGTTATAAAATAATTTTTTTATTTTGATTCTACTTTATAATATCTCAATTTAAGTCAATCATGAGTGTATGGTGAAGAGTGAGATTCCCATTTTCTTGTTTTCATTTCAAAATTTGTCTTTCTTCTGTTGGAAAGAATGGTAATAAACTACACAAACTTACAAACAGAAAAAAGAGAAATACATGTGAAGAATCTTTTATTATTTATATTCTCTGTTATTACTTGAAAATATTGCATTTTTCCTTTCAAATCATTGACCTTTTCAGTTTTAAACAGACACCTCTTTCACTTGCATACACATATATGTATATTTATATACATATATATGAAATCTCTTTACCGAAAAGATGTAAGTTTGCTGTTCTTCCCTGTCCACTGGTTGAAGTAAGGTGAGGTAGCGAGTGATTCCAGTCTGCGTGACAGTGAAGACTGAAGTATAATCATTCAGAAAAAGGTGAAGCTCTGGGTCTTTCGTCTTTAAAAAAAAAGTGCCATCATTTATAATGTTAATAAACAATGCATTTATTAGTTCATTACCTGGAAATTAATTTTTCAAATTTATTACAAAAATACATAACTGGATTAAGAATTTCTAAAGAAAAGAAAGATTTAACTAGAAATTTACTCATAATTGCGCAAAACTATCCACAGACAATTACTCACTTTGTGGAAAATAAAATACTTAAATAAGTACTAGTATAATTAATGTGAATAAAAGGAAAAATAGTAGGAAGAAGAAGAAGACAGAAAACAGTCCATTTGAATATATTCTTATTGATTATTTAATATCAATATTTTCCAGAACTTCACTGGACTCGAGAAATAAGAAATAAATACAAGAAAAGGAAATTGGAGGCAAGAATTTTAGCTGCAGAATTTTACAATTAATTCATTTGTAGTAATAAACTGCACACGTGCATATGATTAACCTGTTCTCATGTTTAATGAAAATAGAAATAAAATTGGTTATGTTTATAATTCATTACCTATAAATATTGTGCTTGCTCTTTCTTATTTTAATGTTGTAAAGATTCTCCAAGGGGAAACGTAATATTTATTTTAATTAAAACATTTCAGATGATTAGATTCAAAATATATGAATTGACACGTGTCTGAAAAAAGGGTTTAGAAAAAAATGATATATACATAAAAAGGAAGTGATTGCAGAAGTTCAAAACACAGGTAATTAACTAGGCCTTGGAAATCCTTCACAATCTTATTGCCATCTCTGAAAGACAAGGTATTAATCTCTACAATTCAGAGAAAGAACAAAGACATAAAATGGGTAGGCTTGGATTGGCGTCTGCATAGTGGAATAGCAAGGAAGGTGCAGCAAATAAAATGGGAATGTTGAGAGAGAGTGGACTACCAGGAAGGCTGTGAAAAAATAGATACAGGGATGATACAGCGAGGTAAGGTGTTTTACAGATTATGGCAACTTTTAAAATATTACGGTGTGAAATGTGATTTAATATCACAGATTTCTAAGTCTGACATCAAAGGCTGAGGGTGGAGTAGAGAGCCAGGAATTGTTAAACACATTGTCGATTAAAAAGAAAAAAAAATTATAACTCATATTTAAAAAATTTCTATGTAGAAGTGAGAAAGTTGAAATGCACGCTACTATATTAAAAGGTTGGCATGATTTGATCCACAAGATACTTTACATCTCCCTAAAGTTTCAATATGTATATACTTCAAATAACCTTGGAATGAATGGTTTCATTTGAACCTGACACAAGTTCTGTACTTGCCGTATCTTATTAGGAGATATTATTTAGCTATATCATGGCAGCTTCCTTGTCCATGATTTTGATATAAGGTCAATGTGCTACATTTATCTCGGAACACTAAAAAAATTAATACTATAGATAATAATATCTGTTGGTCCACTTATAAAATAATCAAAGTTGTTAAGAGTTGTAAAAAAAATCAAGAGGCTTCTCACTGATATTTTCCAATGGGCATTCAGCTGTTTTCATTTCAGTGCCATGACCCCAGTTTCTCAGCATGGCTAGGAAGTGGGGTATTTTGGTTAATCAAATAGGTTAGTTAATAAAAAGTTAAATTCTTTAAAAAAGTAATTTATAAAGTACACATTAAAACATATTTTTAAACCACATTTTTGGGATTCTTCTTTTGTTATACTTTAGAGCCAGTTGTAATCTAATTCGATTATCATTTTTAAATGATCACAAATGCTAGCATACAGTTTCAATTAATTTAAAAAAAACTAAATAAATATGAGCATCTGCCTTTTTAGTGTTTACCCTTGATTATATCTATCAAAGTAAAGTCACTAGGCTTTTAAATTCATGTATTTTTTTCTGTTCTTTGAACGTACAATGGTGCCAACAAACACAGCTTCTTTTACTCATATTACACTACGAGTAATCCAAGCTGAGCAAGTTTTGCTATGTGATTTGCTTGCCAAATATTTACTTCTTTCCTTTTGTTCAAATCCTTCAGTCATTCTCTACTTCCTTTATGACTAATCCTCTCTCAATTTCTCTTCTTCCTTTCAACTGTAGCTTCTGCTAGTAAATTTGTTAGATATATTCATTCATATACTCACCACGTTTTAAGCATTTTTTTAATGTCAGGTACTGAGATAGTGCAATACTGTAATGAATGTTGGGTTGTAAACCAATGTATGTATATGTGACTGTAGTATGATTGTGTCACAAACCACACTATTTCACAAATTTATGAAAGCGACAAGATTTTCATTGCCAAGCAACTCCCATTCGAAGATGATATACACACCAGGACTTCATAAACAGGCTCTCTCATATTTGATAACCAGAAACACTAAAGTCCTTTTGATAATTTAATTGTTTCCATTTCAAGTCCTTTTATAAAAACTAGCTAGGGACTAAAATAACATTTCCCAGAACTGCAGGCTATTTTATGTAAAAAAAATAACAGAATGCATAATGTTAGTATTGTACATGGCATCTTACAGCTTATTCCAATCTGCTTTGCACAGTTAATTTCTGATTAAAATATAACTTTTAAAGTTTATTAATATTTAAAATAACCTTCTAAAATTTATATATGTATATAGCATGCATAGATGCTATTGGTAAATGTCTGGGTATTTAAGTATAAGAATTTAAGAAGGCAGATTTGGAAATGTTCAGCCGGTTATCACTCAAAGTTTAATACCTGAGATCCATTTGTAAGGATCATACCAGTTTCAGGTGTGGTGTACTATGAGTGTAAATGGAAGATAATGCTCTGGCTTATTATTCTGATAGGGACAGTATATTTTATGTAGTCCTTGTGTCTAAATTTATTTAAATTAAATATTAGTTCTCTAAATCAAAATATACACAGAAGGCTGATTAATATAACAATCTTTTTCCCCAACATAAAGAAATATTATTTTACTCTAAAGTATACATTCAGCATATAACAAAAGCACAATATATTACTTTGTTAATTTGTGTATTATTTTCTGGGAGTATAAAACAAACTCTAATATTTATTCACAGCACAAATAAAGTGAATGCAAAAGTAAACACATATACAAACACAAAGGTAAACACATGAATGTAAAATTTTAAAATCTCATCATATAGAATAAATATGTTCAAATATGACAGTCTATTGGATTTAAAACCAACTATGGGTTTCCAATGAGACTCAAAAGATGACATCACACATACATACACACACAAGATTATATGCATCCTCATATATATGCACATACAACACAGAAATGTATATGTGCACATACATATGCATACTTATGCGCATACATATAAATTACAAAGCATAACAAGAAAATAAGAAAAAATTTAATCTCATCTGCCAATTTGAATTAGTTGACAGTAGTTCTCTGAAGTACCTTGTTTAAAAGGGTTCGACCCTAAGATTAGAATTTTTCTAAAAGAATACAATAATGAATTATTAATGCTCCATGGGCTAAAAAATTTAATAATTAAATAATGTTTGTTTAAGCTCACATGCAGTTTGGATTCTCCACAATTTCATACTACTATAACCAATAATATGATGTAATAAATTTAAATTACATATATATTTTAATAGTTTTAGGTCTTTATAAGTGATAATGAAGTAATTGCCTATTTTTTTTTTTTTTTGTAGAAAGGAAAAAGAACAAGAAAATGAACCACAGCAATTAACAAAAGAGCAAACACAAAATTAACACCTAGTACCTACAGGAACTCCACCAGGTGGAACCTATATGCAAATTAAACATTAAATTAAAAAATGTAAATATAAATGACCACAAATATATATATGGCATACAAGTGTACACTAGAAAAAACAATGAACCACAAAACAAACAAACGAAACCTTTTCCAGTTTACTTAAACTAACAACTTTTTCGAAGGTGTATTTTTTTCTTAGTATTTTGAAACATCATAACATATATATGATAGTATAACAATATTTATAAAGCATATAAGTACATTATACCTTTATAAGTGTACTGTATTACATTTCAAGGATACCTTTATTTTGAAACAAAACACTATATAGGGATGCAAACTGACTTGGAATATAAGTGGATCATTGCCTTTCTGCAAGCCAAATGCATAACCTCTGTTGATTATTATTCCCTGTTATTTTTTTATAACTAGAATTCAATAAGCAACTTTTAGTGGTTCTGCTACTGAAAACCTGGTGGTTTCAGACATGCATCTTTTGCATTACCTGCTCTATGTATATTCTGGACTATTATGAAACTGTGAAGTAAGAATGGTTGAAAAAAATTATAAATATGATTCATATATATATTACATATGCATGTATAAATATATATTGATATCTATATATCTATAGGAAGGAACATTAGTACAAATATTTTTGTCTACTTTCTTTTTCAGTTTTACTGTGACCCTTAATATTCCTTCTGACTCAAAATCTAAACTGCTAAGAACACCACAAATCACCAATCTCTGCTACTAGTTCCTAAAACTTTGCCTTACTTTCTACTGAATTGAAGGAAGAAAACAACTTCATTTTTGGATAAACAGATCCAAGTCTGTCCCCTTCTTGGCATCTGCCCTGTGGCTTAGCTGTGCTCAAGAAAACCAACTCCTGGAATGACTACTTCTCTTTCATGCCTGATGCTTTATCTCTGTTTCTGTTGGTAATACCTGTATGAAGTGATGTGTCTTTGTCCTTAATCTTAAATCCTGTATCCTTATGCTGATTAATTTCACTAATTCTGACATTCAAAAACTACTAGAATTTAACATGTAGTAAAATTCTTGCCTGCAAACTAAAAGGGCCTTGAAGTTTTCTTTTGTTAATACAGATCTTAAAATAACCTAGCAATGAACATATTTTACTTTTGAGAAGTGAAGAGCACTTGGCCTGGAAAAAAAATATGATTCAGAAGGACATAAATTCATCTTCAAACACATCAATGACTAATCTAAAGATTTATTCTGTATACTGGCAAATGGAAGATATAAAGAATAATGGTTGAGTTACAAGAATGCTCGTTTCAACTCAATGTGATTGAAAAGCTTTCTAGTAGTTGTCCAACCATGGAATGGGCCATATTGTGAAACAGTTAATTCAATACCATTAGAACTGTTGATACATATGCCAGGTATTCTCATTCCTTTACTTGTGTCTGAACTTATTAGTTTATTAAACAATTACTAGAACATACTAAGTTCTGGGAACTGTATTAGATCTTCATGATACAAAAGTTATTAAGATCTAGGACCTATCCTCGATTTAAATTCAATGAGGGAGAAAGGCACACACAATGATGTAAATATAACTTTAGAGAAATTCACCAAAAAGAGACATGCAACTCAACTGAGAGAATGCATAATCTAGAAAAGATTCTTAAATGAGGGTGTGCCTGAGCTGAATTCCAAACACTGAGCATGTTCTTCAAGCCAGTTCATGTAATGGAAAATGAAAGATTTCAAAAAAGAAAATGTAACAAAGGTAATTAGATAAGCAGTAGTTTGGTGTAACGCATGAAACCACAAGTAGTTGCTAACTGTAATAGGTGAAGCAGAAATTTTCAGAAAATGAGGCTGCATAAATGTTCAGGTATCAAGTAGCAGAAAACCATGCACATAGGCTTGAAATTTCTTCTGCAGCAAGTCATGAAAGTATACTAGGTAGAAGTGTGATATAGTAAGATTTGAGCTTTGAATAAATCATTCTAGTGGCTGAGTGAAAGATGGTTTTGAGTAAGAAAAAAAAATGGGAGCAAGAAGATTAGGAGGCAATTTTAATAAAAGACAAATAGGTTGTAAGAGTGGAGAGAGAAAAAGAGAGTCAAGAAATATTCAGAGGACAAAACAGGAAGAATTTAAAGATTTCTTAATTGTCTTGAGTAAAAAAAAAATCAAGGATGACTCCTAGGTTTCAAGCTTGAGTGGCACATGAAGTGTAACATCAACTCCTGAAGAATGGATTTTAATATAACATTTCACATAGTATAGGAAGTTGGATTAAATGATGTTTAACATTCTATGGACTTATTTAAAGTATAGATATATCAAAGTTGTAGATGATATTTTAGAAAAATTTGTCACTAGGGATTAGATATACTTTTTCAGTTTCTAAGCACCTAATGACCATCACTCACTGCAGATGATTTTAGAAAGAGGATGGGCCTAAATAATAAACAAATGGCCAGATAGACATTGTTTAATCACTTGACATTTCTATAAAACATAGTAATTATGGCACTCTCCATGCACATGGCTTTATCTAAGGGAAATTTTCTCTCCCTTCCCATCCCCACCAGCCCCAAGTGAAGGAGCAGTCCAAGGTGGCAGTGACTGCTACCATATATCTTTTTGGGTCACTGGCATTTGAACAAAAGGCTGCAACTGGTAAATATAAGGCTCACAGTGTTATACAGCTATCACAGGGTAGAACCAACAGTCAAGCCCAGGTCTATCTAACTCCAAAGCACAAACTCTTAAGAACCACAATGTGCCGTCCCATCCCTTGGAAACATTCAGGGTATTTAATAGGCTAACTGAATTGTAAATCTTCAAGAGCAGAATTCTAAGTAGCGTTTTCCAAAGGTTTCAGACCCAGGAGCTCTCTCCACCCTAAGTCAGTAATACCTTGAAGTCCCACTATCCTTTACAAAGTCCCTTAGAATGCAATTTTAACATCTGTAATTTTAAAGTGAATGACAATCCAGAAAAGTAAGAATGTATGCAAGCAAACATAGGGCTTAGTATGCAACCACTAAACAATATAAATGTACCAAGAAGTACAAATACATAAATTTTGCCATTATGGAAAAACTAAAACTACATGTTTTTTTAGGATTTAGCTTGTGCCAACCACTGTGTTCATGAAGGTGTGACTTAAACTATTAGAAATTTCCAAACTGACTAGTCACTGCTTAAAATATGATTATGCATTTAAATTAAAAACATGAAATAAAATCCACACCAAAATTTGTGGGACATAACTGGGCCTACAAAATATATTAGCTTAGCCAGGATAAAACTTCTTAATGTGGTTCTGTGAGTTTTCTAGTGAGTATTCACTAAATGAACTGTGACTCATGAAACACGTTGAACTTCAGGAAATCCCTAAACACTCTGTGATGTGGGATGTGAAATTGTGTATGTATACGCACTTTTCTAGGAAGAAAGTCTATAGCATTAACAGCTGTTATCATAGTCAGACTATAGTCAGACAGTATAAAATAGAAAGGGGCTATCTAGACTAGTGATTAAAATCAATGACTTTATTTCCATTAGACCTTGGCTCAAGGTCTAACTCTACCAATTACTAATTCTGTGATCAGAGTAAGGCATTTAAAATTGCTTCAAATTTAAGGCACTTAAATTGCACTTAAATTTCCCTTTCTGCAATATGTAAAATTGCATCTATTATGTTTGCTGTGAAATTTAAGGGAATTAATGCAAGATAAAGCATTTACTATATTATCTGGCAGGTATTAAGAACTCAGTGTGAAGTAGCTGTTGTTAAAACACATGATGAAAGAAAATGGGAGAGACTAAGAAGGGCAAAAAAGGTAGGATGAGGAAAAAAAAAAAGAAAGCAGAGAAAGATATAAAGAGTAAAATAAAACACCTGGTGAGAAGTGGAGTGCACACAAGAGTTATCACAGCCTCTGCTAAGGGTTACAAAATTTTCCAGAAAGAAAAAAAAAAAAAAAAATCTGGAAGTGCCCTTGTAATTTACTAAACTGATGACAAAATTCCATGTAATGAGATTCTGGGGGATGTTCTAGAGCTATGCTGTCTAATTAGCGACATGTGACTATTCACATTTAAAATAATTCAAATTAAACAAAATGTTAAAATTATGTTTTCAGTCTAGTTACATTTCAAGTGCTCCATAGCCACACAGGCTTAGTGGCTACTGTGCTGGACAGAATAGCTACAGAGTATTTCCACGATCACAAAGTTTTATCAGATGCTATCGAAATGGGAGACATTTCTGGGTCAGGACTTCGTAAGTTGCAAGTGACAGAAATCAGACTTAACGTATGTTAAAACAAAAAAAGATATTTGGGGAAATACTGTGCTAGGTCAGAGACTAAAAGGAAAATCTTTAGGGATTCATATAGATCTGGGGATATTCCAGCCTAAAAAATTGGGACTCGGAAGAACTCCTCTCTGTATGTCTCTGTCAGGCTTCATTCTCTCCCAATGACAATGGGCCTTCTCTATGATGTCAGCAAACTTGGTTACAATGGCTTCAGATTCATTTCCACTTCTTTAATACATGATGCCAAAGTCTTCCAGCTCCAATTTTGTTTTCTGTTCAATTCCTGGGAGGACTTTGACTGGACTGGTAAAAAGTTTCTGCCCACTCTTTGGAGCAATCACTCTAGCTAAGGAGGTAAAATACTCTGATCTGCCCAATCTGGACAATTTCCCACACCTGTAGTGAGTGTCAGTACCATAAAAACAGAGGACAATGATGTGTGGAGTGGAAGAGTGTTAGCATCAACATAGCCATTGGCAAAAGTGTGAGCGGGTCAGCTGCCCCAAAATGTGTTTTCTTTAATAACATAATGTCAGAAAAGTCCCCCAAATCACACTTCAGAGCTACCTTCATGATTTTTTATACTTATTGTGTAATGCCATTATTTTTTCCTATTAGTATTACATAGTTTAAAGCCAATATTAATTAAAGACTGCCCTCGTACTTTAGCAAACTACAAGTGAAACATTTTCTTCCTTATACTGAATATCTGCAAACTGAAAAAGAACAGTTGCTAAATTCAAATTTACTTTTTTTTATAATAACCTTGATATGGAATTAAATTACAACCCTAAGACTCTCATTTATACTGACTTTTTTCTCTATTCTATAGCTCAAGCAACCATGTCTTTGTAATATCTCCCACTGGCATAAATATAACAAGAGATGTGTTAGCAAAATAAGAGCAAAAATTATATTTAACTTACATCTTCTACATCCTTGTCCAGAACTACAATTCTTAGAGGGGTGGTCAAATTCACACTGTCAGAAATAGTTGCTCCCACTGGGGCAGATTCCAGAATATAGCCTTGATAACTGGGCATTGTGAAATATGGGCTCTGATTGTTTACATCCAGTATTTCAATATGCAGACTGGCAAAAGCAGGAAGAGGATGACCATTGTCCTGTTCAGCCTAAAAAAGAATATAAAAGATTAAAACATTGTATGTTATGGAATCCTTTCGGGGTGCTATTTTTCATACTATATGTAGTAATTCTCTTTTAATCTGGTATCATTACAGAAAGAACTACTTTAAAGTAAAGAACCCTTAGAACACATGAGGAAATAAAAGTCCAGAGAGGCTTCATCAATTTTTGCTTTCCTGTCCTCAAACCCAGTGTATATTTCAAGAAAAAAAAATCATTGCAATAAACTTTTGTATCTGTCATGGCATATTATTAGAAAAAATAATAGCACTTAAGTACATTTAGATAGAAAATTGAGAAGGGAAGATATTTGAGTGAATTACTGATAAAATATTTAAATAAAAAACAGAGACAAATATTCATAACTCAAATAATGCATTGTGTTTATTTTTGCCTCTTCCACATCTTCTTGTTCCACGGTAGTAATTAAATCCCCAAATAACTCATAATTCTACATACAATTAATAGATTAAAGCTACATTTGTTGCCCACAAAAAGTCCTCTAAAGACTCTTATATGGGACAGAGAAAATTTCAATAAATTATTTTTAGTAGAAATAGAAATGTAAACATTATTTAACCATAAATATGTTATTCAAGTAAAATTAATATTCCTGTATTAGGAGTATGTTTGTTTTCTTGTTTTTTTCCTCCTATTCAGTTTAAAAATTTGATGACAATTTATATTTCCAATAAATTTTCTTAGGAAATCTCCACATGGTCATGCTATGAATGGGTGAACACCAACCCTTAACACCAACTCTTGACTTTCTGTTTTTTAAAAAATGCATCTTATTGTGTAGCAATCCAAAAATTTTATTTAAGGGAAGATTTTATCACAACTGATTTCTAGAAAATCTCTTCCAAACTTTAGAATAAATCATTAACATAATTCAATAGTATATATGTGTGTGTGTGTATATATATATATATATATATATATAAATAGATTCAAAATCTGTCATTTTTTAACTGATATGTTCCCCCATTGCTGCAATAGTTGTATTTTGAAATCAACTAAAAGTTAAATATTTTATTTTAAATCCTGGAGTGCTTTCCTACATGAAGCAGTGACATTTATTTGGCCATGAAGGTTTATAAGCAGTTCAGATAGATATCTCTTATTGTTCATTATTGGGCTTCTGGAAGATAATTTTTCACTTTTTTCTAGTTGTAATTTTTAGTAATTTAGTTTTTTTCTATCAATTTAGTTTTTTTTCTATCAATTGAGAGGGTATGTGACAAATCACAGTAATGTTTGGCAGAACCAGCGAGTTTGCACCAAGAAAAATCACTTCATGTTATTAGTAATACTAAAAAATTTTTGAAATATAATTTATGCTAATTACTGCATTGAAATTATGGTAATTAATAAACCCATTGTTAAATAATATTATATAAAGCATTGTTTAGAAAAAAACTACTTATCTTTGTTTTTTAAATATTTTGATAACTATTTCAATATATTAGATTTCCTTTATAATGTTATATAGTTTATCTTATGCATTTAAATTTTCATCTGAGAACAGATTGCTAGAGTGGTTAATGGTACAAAATGTTTATGAGCCCCTGCTCTGCATTAAAGACAACAGTCCTGGAATAATGTGTAGCCTTTTCTGTAACTTTGTATCCTTCACTCATAACCATATGTGCTCCTGACCATCAGCATGGATAAGCTGTTTCTGTATCCAGTGGTTGTGATTAATTTGTGCTGAGACATGGATGTTCTTCTAGGAGTCCCCTCTGTGACATACAGCAGGCTTTCTGGACACAGTTGACCAGGGGAAAAGGTACAGTCCATGAATAGAAAACATCATCTTTCACTGTAGGAAACTAATTGGTCCATAACAGGCTCCAGCCCAATGACCTGGATCTAATTGAATCAGGAACAGTTCACACATGCTAGTCATTTTGAACAGGACTTTTTCTCTCTCCCTTTATTTTGTATCTAATTGTTCTGAAAGTCATTATGTTATGTCCTGGACATACTAATAATGCTATGAAAAGTCACAAATTTTATCATTTGTCCCCTTCCTCCAATAAACACACGCAATTTATGGATGGTGAGAGGAAAACAAAAAGCAAATTGTGTAACAATGAAAGAAGCTTTTATTTTACATTCAGCTCATATGTTGTTAATTTTCACTGCAAGCTGGGAAGCCAGAAAAACATGTATTATTTGCATGATGGAAACAAAGTGATCCAACAAAAAGAGAAAGAAAACTCAAATTAGATCTATGGAAACAGTTGATTTGCCCATATCTTTAAAAATAACATGTAAAGGCTCTGTCTATTATTTCTCTAACATTAGTTTGTTGTTAACATGAGTAATATTTTTGGATTGCTACTAAATATTTTGTCCTCTATGGGGTGTTTTGTATGTGCTAACCACATATCTGTCCCCAAAGTTCACATTCTTAATCTCTATGCTATTTTGCCCCTCTAAATATGAAAACATATACTTCTGTGTTTATGCAAAAATAAAAACATCAGTTTTATGTTTAAGGCCATACCACATGTAAGTCAGACAGAGTAGGGCCCCAGACTCAGGTCTCCTGATTTACGAGAGCCTATACAGGGCAATTCACCACATGATTCTCTGATTTAGAGAATGCAAATGAACATCCAAATGTAAGATTGATGGGAAAAATTAGTGGCAGGAAAGAAAATCAGTAAAGTAGATAATCCAGATTGAATTAGAGATAAAATATGTCACTTAAAACAAATTATCATGCTTTTCTCTTTAGAAGGTTCATACACAAAACCTATCATCCAATCCTCTCTTCTGTATAATATAAATAGGAATTCTCAAAAGTCTTACTTATTCTGTTCCCCTGTAGTCGCTAGTAAATGAGATGAGAAGCATAAAAAAGCAGGTCAAGTGAAACAAGGTAGTATTTAAAAAATCATCTAATCCCATAAGACAACCTTATTTATATCTACAAAGTCTGTAGTTACAAATTAAACATTATATTTAAAAGCCAGGTTTTGCTTGGAGAATTTCTGGGCATGAATCCCATTTTCAGTAATGAGACCAAAGTAAAACTAAAGCCAAAGTGTGAGAAGTATACAAAATATACTATTTAGTTACTTTGGAGAGCAAAACATTAAAAGAAACAAGCTACTCCATTTTCAATATTAAGGCAAGCAAATATTGATAACCTCTTAGCTCCTTGAACCAGAGGACAGAGAATACAGACTAACTTTTGTCCTACTGGCTTGTGGCAAGCAATGTAATCAATTCCATGATCTCTAGTATGAACCCTTTAAAGTAGATACAATTTAGGGGAAAGAAAGAAAATAGGAAAGATTATCAAGACATTTAAATACATTCTAGGAAAGAAGAAATAAATAACTTTTTTCCTGGAAAGTCAGGAATTATTTATTATGCATCTATAGTGCCCACTTTTTACATTTTTGTGTTTGCTTTTGTCTACACTCATTCTTTCCAATTTTTCCTAAGGCCACTTCAGTTAGGCTTTTGCCCCACCACTCAAATACAGCTGTTCTTGTCAAAATTACCAGTAATTCCTACAATGCTAAATGCAATATTTATTTTTAATCCATATCTTACTTAACCTACCTTCAGCATTTAAAACATTATTCACTAGTCTTTCAAGACAACACTCTCTCTTGGTTTTCTTCCAATACTACTATCCATTTCTTCTCCTTCTCATTTTCTGGTTTCTCCTTTCTTCTCCAACTTAAAATTGGGGTGGCCCTGGAGTCAGGTCTTAGTCATCTTCTCTTCCTCTTACTCACTTCCTTGCTAATCTAGTCTAATCTCATGGCTTTAAAAATCTCAGTAACTAACCCTAAATAGACATTTCTCCAAAGAAGACATACAGATGGCCAATAAATGCATGAAAATATGCTCAACATCAGTAATTATTAGAGAAATGCAAATCAAAACTACAGTGAGGTATCATCTCACACTGGTCAGAATGGCCATCATTAAAAAATCTGCAAACAATAAACGCTGGAGATGATGTGGAGAAAAGGGAATCCTCCTACACTGTTGGTGGGAATGTAAATTGGTACAGCCACTATGGAGAACAGTATGGAGGTTCCTCAAAAAACTAAAAATAGAACTACCATATGACCCAGCAATCCCACTCCTGGGCATATACCTGGAGAAAAATATAATTCAAAAAGATATATGCACCACAGTGTTCATTGCAGCACTACTGACAATAGCCAGGACATGGATGCAACCTAAGTGTCCATCAACAGAGGAATGCACAATGAAGATGTGGTACATATATACAATGGAATATTACTCAGCCATAAAAAGGAATGAAATAGTGCCATTTGCAGAGATAGACCTAGAGGTTGTCATAGCCAAGAGACCTAGAGATTGTCATACAGAGTGAAGTCAGAAATAGAAAAACAAATGTTGTATAATATCACTTATATGTGGAATCTGGAAAAATGGTATAGATGAACTTATATTTAAAGAGAACAAAGTTATGGACACCAAGGGGGGAAGGGAGGGGGTGGGATGAATTGGGAGATTAGAATTGACATATATACACTACTATGTATAAAATAGATAACTAATGAGAATCTACTGTAGAGCACAGGGAACTCTACTCAATGCTCTATGGTGGCCTAAATGGGAAGGAAATCTAAAAAAGAGGGGATATATGTATATGTATAACTGATTCACTTTGCTGTACAGCAGAAACTAACACAACATTGTAAAGCAACTATACTCCAATAAAAATTTTTTTTCAATGTCAGTAACATAATGACTCCCGATTTCTATCTCCAGCTTGGAGCTCTGAAAGTCTAGAATCTATATAAAACTGTATATGTAATAACTCTGCTTAAATAATAACTATAAAGATAGTTATTATCTAATTATTATAGTTATTAGGTAACTACAGTAATAATTATTTTAAAATAACTATTAAATAATATGTTTATTAGATACCTGATATCTAATAAACATTTCAAATGTAACCTCTGAAAAAATGAAATTCTCATCTCCCACCTCACAAACCTACTCCACAAACAGTCTTTCCCACTTTAATAGCAGCTCCATTCTTCCAGTTGCTCAGGCCAAGAATCTTGGAGTCACCTTTACTCCTTGGTTCTTTTCACACTTCACATCTAATCTATGAGGAAATTTTATTGACTATAACTTCAAAATATATGCAGGATCTAACTACTTCTCACGTCCTCCACTATTACCACTCTGATAGGGGCCAACCTACTATCATCTGCCACCTGGATGATTTAAACTTCTCCATCAGCTTCTACCCTTGCCAGTAGCCCATTCTTTTATGTGCAGCTCAGTGATTTTGTTAAATATTAGTCAGATCAAGTCATTTCTCTCATTAAAACCTCTCAGTTGATTTCCAATTTGACTCAAGTCTACAGGATCTGACCTCTTACTGCTTTTATCATATTCTCCTTCTCACTAAATATGCTCTGACCATACTATATGCTGTTCCACTAAAAATCAGGCATATTCTTACCTCAGAACCTTTGCATTGGCTGTTCCCTCTACCTCAGATGTTATTCCCACAAATGTCCACATGAATCACATATCTTTTTCCACATGGCCTACACTGACCACCTCATTTAAATTATATCCCCAGCACTGGAATTCACAATGTAATTTGCTTTTTTTATAGCACTTAGATAAAATATTTCAAAATTTGTTTATTATACTTGTAATTTATTGTCAGAATTATTCCACTAGAATATAACTTTCAAGATATCACGGATGTGTGACTATTCTGTTAATGTTGACTTCCCAGGCTTATTGTAGTAGCTAACATTGAATAGTCTGTCAATAAGTACTGAATGAATAAATGTTCTTTTGGTAAGAAAGTCACACACTACTGCAAAAGCAAATGATGCTGTAATGAAAAGGTGGCTTAGCAGAGTGGTATTTGTCTCCCAGTCTACATCTAACCAACTTCACAACACCTGTTAAGTCCCTTACCCTCCCTTAATCATAGTAAATGACAATTTACAAGACATCTTGATTGTGTGATAACAATACATTCAAATTCAATTCAAATACATTCAACTGTGTGATACAATATATTCAAAATACTTACAAAAAATGCCTTGCAAGAAAATGTCTTACTCAATAACTGTTAGTTGTATTACTGTTATTAAAAGCAGTTTAAAGAAAATCTCCTGCTTGGAGTGATAGATGGGGAAAGAATTTAAAAGTTTTTTAAAAATTAATAATTTGTGTTTCCATCTTCTCATTTAATATATAATCAATGGATTTTATACTCCAAGAAATATTTCATGTCAGCAAACTTTAGAAGAAAAAACAAGTCTTATGTTAATCTAATTAATTGTAGTTTTATTTTAAAATGTAAATTAAATGTTGCAATTAAAAAGGTAAAACCACACTTTAGTCTTGATAATTCTGATAATTTTGCATTTTTCCTATATTTATAATATTTAAAAATAAAAATGGAATTATACTGTATGTAAGAACAAAATGTCCTTTCTCTATGCGTCTGTAAACCTAACCCTTTATTGCAACAAATGTCTGAGCCTCATTCTTCACCAGACCTTTAAATTCTATGAGAGGGTAAACACTGTAAATTTGTCTGTTTCGTACATTGCTAAATGTTTGATCAGTTCCTGATATATGGAAGAATTCAAAAATAGGTTTGTTGTGAATTTTGTGTATTTTCAATTTCAATAGGCTATGTATATCTTTGCTTTACATAAATATTTTCTACAAATAAAATGAATATGCCATGATTTTAATCCCCATTTTATAGATATTTACGGAGGGGTTCTTCTGGACATTAAAATGAAGCAGAAATAAATTTTTGTGAATGTATAACATGAACACCTTAAGTTATATGAACGCCATCTTTATTTGTGCATTTTAAAGGTTCTTCATATCTAAGCAAGCTTACCTACAGATAAATGGTACTGATATGCATTCCTGCCAGTCATATAAAGATATATAAAGGGCCACAACCTATCCTCCTCACTCACCAATTGTGGTTCCCTGTTAACAGGAATGAGGGCTGTGAATAGGTGATCTACAGTCTTCCAGAATTTATCAACATTTACATATAATACATATATAAATAAGCTGATATATATTTTTAGATACGGGGAGGTTTTTAAAATGGGCCGTGGTTTAAACAAAGAGATGTTTGCTCTGATTTGCTTTGTTTTTCACTTAGCGTATGACTTAGACACATTTTCTTGTCAGACTGAGGCTAATTGATTATTTTAGCAAGGTTCTGACTGAGTACACTCTTAGAGTGCATTAACACACTTTTATTTGCCAGTTTTCTTGCCTGTCTCTCCTATTAAACTATAGTCTTTAATCTCTAGTTCTTAGGGCCTGTTTGACCAATTTTCACAAACATCGGATACCTTAGGAAGGAAGGGGGATGGGGGGGAGGCAAGGGGAGGGGAGAAGAGAAACAAGGAACAAAGTGTGAATGAAAGGAGAAGGGAAGGAAAACAAATGGCAAAGCCATTTCTCTATATACCAGTAGTAAATGACAGGTAACTTTCAAAAATTATGGCCACCAGATAGGGCAGTGGTTCTCAAACTTTAGTTTACATAAGACTCAGCAGGAAAGCCTATTATAAAGCATATTCCCACATCCTCCCCACAAAGATTCTAATTCATATATCTTGGACAGGGATAAGAAATCTCCCTTTTTATCAAACTCCTTGGGTGGTTAAAATGTGAGTACTTTGAAAGACACCCTTCTGGGTCTGGTTACTTCATGCTTGAGCTATGCCCACACTCGAATTTCTGGAAAATCTTTCTTTGTAGTCTTACTGGTTAGCAAAGATGACCAGTAAGGCTCCATGACAATACTGTATATCCAAAAAAACACTGGTGTCATGTAGCAGACTTAGCTAGCTTCTGGTAATTGATGCTACGTATAATACTACTATCAAATGGGCAGGTTGAGTGCCACTAAAAATGTTTTATGATTGTAGCATAACAAAGGATTGCATGCATAAAATGTGAATATCCTGCACATAATAAATTCAGTCTGCTACTGTCCATAGGTCAAGATCAAATCTTCCTGACATTTCATTGTTCTTAATTAATTGAAATTTAATTATGGATTATTCTATGCACACACACACATATATATGTACATATTTCTAATTATGTTGCTCTCAAATGAAAGATTCTTCCATGTTTTTTAAGAAAACCTAAGAAGTGGGAATATTGACAAAACCTTCCATCCAGTTCTCCACCTGGGAACACTGGTAAGGTTTTTGACTAGGTTAGTTGACTAAGTTAGGGTTTTAAGATCTATAAGATCTAGGGATATTCATTTGTGTATATGGACCTATAAATTTTATCTCACATTTCACCATACCCCAATGAAAATAAGACCGAAAGTTCTGGTGTCTGATGCAAAAGTACTACAGGGAAAATCTTCATTTAATCTTTATGGAAACTTCTACAACTGTAGGCTCAATCAGGACCTCTGACATGTATTTATTTACTTATTTGTCTGTTTCTTTAATTACTATTTTAATTTTATACTGCCTTACCAAGTTCCCAAGTGATTTTAAAATATGGCTATATCTCAAATTTAAGTTCCCTGAAAATCACATGGGCATCTTGATTCAGTGCATAGAGCCCTAAAATCTTCCTTTCAAAAACAAGCACATCACATGATCCTAACATGTCCAATCAACAGCCCTTTGAGAATCAACTGCTGTCTAGCATTTTGACTCCTCTCACACATGTTTGTAGGCAGCTGTTACACTCAAAAATAGCCAAGGTGGAACACCTTAGGTCAATTCTTCTCTAGCCTCTTATGCAAGCTGTTACTGTTTTCAGTCTTTAAGTAAAGTCTCAAATTTCAGTTTGGACCTGAGAGTCGGAAGTAAAAGTGGAGGAACCTCACTTATATATGGGAGTTCTCCACAGGATCCTGTTCAGTTCACTAAACTCTACAAGGGCTGGGGGTTGAAGCCCCAGTGACTGTAAAAGGTTACATTTCCCTTCTTTGTACACACATTTTTCTTTTGGAACGTCTTAGGGAGAGATGGCTGTGGTAAACCTGTGTTCCCTGGATCAAAGATCACATTAATATTGCTGACTAATTAATAATTAAAATAAGTGCATTCTATTGCTTCTAGACCCTTGTTATACTATTATATTGCTTTAAAACCTACAGAAACTTCATTTATTTAAACTTTACTACTCTAAAAATTAACGAATACATAGTCTGACAACAGCCTATTTATGACAATTACTAAAAATATTTAAGAACTTGCAAAACCATAAAATAATTTATCAGATAAAACACAAAGAATTGTTTTGTATCTTATACAACTGATTTGTTTGTAATGCCATAAGCATAGCGAAAGAGTGCATTTCCGTTTGGAAATAAAAACATTTTCGGTTTGACAAAAAAGAAAATATATCTTTACTAGACAGACTATAAACAATGCACTCCCAAAGGGGTTTATAATATGACAACAAAATAATATTGACACACTTCCCATCTAGAAAATATTTTTAAAGTACATTCTATCTTCATTTGATGTAAGAATATGGCCACCGGACTTCCCTGGTGGTGCAGTGGTTGAGAGTCCACCTGCCGATCCAGGGGACACGGGTTCGTGCCCTCCGGGAGGATCCCACATGTCACGGAGCGGCTGGGCCCGTGAGCCATGGCCGCTGAGCCTGCGTGTCCGGAGCCTGTGCTCCGCAGTGGGAGAGGCCACAGCGGTGAGAGGCCCACGTACCGCAACCTTGGAGCTTCTGTATATTTTTCAATAATAAAAATCTTTCTCTGTGCTTAAAGCTTGAGATATAAACTGACACTAGAATGACTAAGGCAATTTTGAATGATTTAAAGAAGAAAAACCCAGTTGCTCCCGGACAGACCACAGATTCAGAAAATTCCTGCCAAGCACAGATATATCACACTATTTGGCTGGTGGTTTGAACATGAGAATCATCTTGGCTATAAATAGCACCGTGAGCCAGAGACAAAATTATGATCGTGATGGTGTAGTAACTTTTTTCTGGAGTGCTTCTAATTCATGTTGTATTCCCCTTATTTTGCCCTGCCCTTCACTTCCTCATCCAGCAAATGTCTATGCTGGATTCTGATTCCATTCCCACAGAGTATTCTCTCCACTAGGAGAAAGCTCTCTCCTAAGGTGCCTTTGTGACTGGTTGACTGGAATAGTCCATCCTGGAATATTTGAATTTCAAAAAATCATCAGTATACAAAAAAAGTCTGTCTCTAAGTGGGTTATTTTTCAGAGCCTGGAAGGTAATGAGAATGGGAGTTTTTCCTATGTACTAGTCTGTTCTTGAGAAAAAACTAGTGGAAAGACCTGTTTAGCTTTCAAGTCTTTAGATATATCCTTTTTTTTTTTTTTTTTTTTTTTTTTTAAACATCTTTATTGGGGTATAATTGCTTTACAATGGTGTGTTAGTTTCTGCTTTATAACAAAGTGAATCAGCTATACATATACATATGATCCCATATGTCTTAAGATATATCCTTTTAATTTCATTTTCTATGCAACAACCAAGAAGCCTATGAAGAAAGGTTACTTGAGAACATTCATGTAGGAGGGTTAAGGTAGTTTCTGTGTATGAAGGGGTGTGTAGTGGGGAGATATGGCAAGGTCCGCTCAGGGTGTCTTTCACGTGAACATTCTACAATATTTAGACTTGCTGTTGTACTCTTACAATGACCTTTGCAGACAAGAGGGCCTTGCCAAAATCAAGGGACTGTGATGAGAATGGATAAATTGCTTCCCTTCTTCCAAGCAGTTGCAGGTCACCTTGTGAAGAAGGAAAGAGGCCAAGTAAAATATCACTTCTGTGTGTCTTTTGTCATCATGCACATTTGGACAGCCACTATATTCAACTGCTGTATTCTATTTCTGTTCTAACTAACCTAGCAGGATGAATAACAACATGAGAAAAGAGGACACCATATATTCTTTCCTTGTATTAATTTCCATAATTGTCATAATAGTCAATTAATTTAGCCTAGTACTTAGAAGTTTTAGAAATGTGAACAAGCAGGAGTAAACAAAAGGATACAGTGTTCTTTCTGAAGAAACAAACATAATGTTTTATGTGACAATCTACTAAACTGAAAAGAATAGAACGTAAAATTAAAAGATGAACATCTAGCAAATGTATCAAATATGTCGGTGGATTTCTAAAAGTGTATTATTCATTAAGACATCAATGGAGGGATTGTTGTTTCATTACTGATAAGAACTAATACCTGAAATTTCTGTGGGATAATTTTCTCTACAACATTCAAAGGACTTTCACTCTTAATGGACTTAAACTTCCTTACCTTATAAATCTTGCTATTGGGCAGAGGAAGTGAGCTTACTTTTCACTTAACTGCTGAACTAAAATGTGAGATATGTGTATTTTATTCCTTCAATGGGAATCCATAAGAATAGAGAGAGGCATATATGGCTAGAATATTTCCAGAATTATGAAAGTATGTCATTTATAGAATTTGTCTTTCTTCCTATGGCTGGACAACATCAGCTCTGATTTTTTTTTTTTTTCTTATCATAACCCTGGCTCACTGGAAGATCCTACTCAATCTTTCTCAAAGGGAGCATCTAAGCCCTTCTTCTCTCCTTTTAATTTCTCTATTTGTGTGTATCTCTCTCTTTTTTTTTTTTTTTTTTGATAAACTGGCAATCCATACACCACAGCAGAATGATAGTAACTTATACTTCACATTCTCCTTAACAGATTTAATGAATTTTGATAGCTCTCTCATGTTCATGGGGGATGCCATCCTTTTTATTTTGAGAAGTGATGACTAATGATCTGTGACTTCTTACTCTGTCTGTCCGCCCCTAATGCCCGATCTTTCAAATCAACAAAGTTTTCTGTTGGAATTTCATGTAGTGGGCAATTTGTCAACTGGCTTAAAGGCAATATGGAGCAGCATGATCTATTTTTTTGTGTTAGCAATATCTATTGGCAATGTGGGGAGATGGACAGGATGCATGAAAAAGAGGCTAAAATCTTAGAGATCACTTGTGTGAGATGATGGGGCTTGAGGATGAAACCTAGAGAACTGCAGTGGGCATGGAGAGTTGGGGGAGACATTCAAGAGAAATTCCAGATGTATCTGGATAGGACTTGAAAAGTGAATGGATAGGGCCATACAGGAGCTGGTGTCTCAGAAGAACTGGGAACTCCTAGCTTGGGTGACAAGCTGATTGTAATATTAATTGAAAGAAAGAAGCCGAGGTTTCAAACAGATGTATATACTTTACTATGTTAATTTGATGCAATTGGAAAATACTAGGAGTAGTTATTCAGCCAGTACTTGGAAATACAGATGTAGAAATCGGAAGGGAAATATGTCTAAAATTACAATTTCCATACTTTCCATACCTCTTCCTTGAGGCAGAGCTTTCATACATTTCTGTCTCCTCAACACCAAGCAAAATATCAGGCACTTTATAGGCACTCAGAAAGGATTTGGCAAATTGAAAACTAGGAAATGTCATATGGCTTAAAGATAGTGAATCCTAGTTACCCACTGAATTCCTAAGCAGTAAAGTAAAATTGATATCATTATTCAAATAGAGGCCAAATATTTTCTAGAGTTGTGGCATTAGAGATTCATGTGTAGGATCAAGGGCTGTAGTCACTGTTCCTGTAGGCCTCAATTATTTCTTGCACACTGTTGTCCTGTGACTCTCAGATTACTAAAGCAAAGTAACTTGCCAGGAGAACTGGCAAATTAACTCTACTATTCAAGCTCACCAGTTTCAATTCTGTGGCTCACTGTCTGTGTAAAATATTTTCCTTAGAAGGAGAATTTTTTGTTTGTTTGTTTAAATACAGTCATAAATAGCTTTAAACTGTCTTAATATAGGTATGGCTTTTTTCCAGGGATTGAATTTATTCGACAAGTTCCTTGCACAGAGGCAGGATAAAATTCTATCAAATACAGGCACTTTCAAATATATGTATTTAAATGCAATAAAGATGCAGTACCCAAATCCAGCAGCCTTAAAAGATTTACTGTGCCAGGGAGAAAGCCATTACAAGAAATATGTATTGAGCACTTTTTTTTTTTTTTTTTTGCAGTACGCAGGCCTCTCACTGTTGTGGCCTCTCCTGTTGCGGAGCACAGGCTCTGGACGCGCAGGCTCAGCGGCCATGGCTCACGGGCCCAGCCGCTCCGCGGCATGTGGGATCTTCCCTGACCGGGGCACGAACCCGTGTCCCCTGCATCGGCAGGCGAACTCTCAACCACTGTGCCGCCAGGGAAGCCCTTGAGCACTTTTATACATTGTACGTGGATAGGCTTATGGGCTTGGGCCACAATGTTGCAGAAATATATTACAATCTGCCCTCCCTCCTATAAAGGTCAGGGGAAAATAAACAGGCAAATTCTATATAGAATGATCAAAGCAACCATAGGGACTAGTAGGATGCAAGGAAGGGCTTCCGATCAGTGGTCATGCCTTTCCAGAGGAATTGTCTGTCTTAGCATACAAAGCATCAATGAAATATCAGTGTGAATTAGACCGTTGATTAAAAAAAAAAAAAGGAGGAATGATTCAGGAAGAACAGCAAATTCCTGGAGGCTAGAAAGAGCATGGTGAGTTTAAGGCAGTGCAAGTGGTTGAGTATGGCTGGCAGAGAAAAGTATGCAGGGTGACTGATGAGAGCTTAGGGTTAATTATGCCCATTATGTGGAAAGAAAAGATGTTAAGGGTCAGCCTGCTAGGCAGTATAAGTAGGTCAATGAACAACAACATGAAAATCAGAGGGACCATGATACAGTGATATTTGTGGTATCATTGTGACCCTTGTTATTAGTTGTTAATTAAAGAGATTTAGACAGGTACTTCCCTGGTGGTACAGTGGTTAAGAATCCGCCTGCCAATGCAGGGGCCACAGGTTCGAGCCCTGGTCCAGGAAGATCCCACATGCCGCGGAGCAACTAACCCCGTGCGCCACAACTACTGAGTCTGTGCTCTAGAGCCTGCAAGCCACAACTGCTGAGCCCTCAAGCCACAACTACGGAAGCCCATGTGCCTAGAGCCCATGCTCTGCAACAAAAGAAGCCACCGCAATGAGAAGCACATGCACTGCAACAAGGAGTAGCCCGCACGCAGCAATGAAGACCCTATGCTGCCAAAAAGAAATAAATAAAAGAAATACGTTTTTTAAAAAGTGAGATTTAGACAAAAAAATTATGTTTGAGCAACTGACAGTGAATTATTGATAATTTATCCATTTAATGCTTGTATTAGATGCTCAGAGTATAAATATATAAATTATTAATATTTTTTTAAAAATACTGCACTTCTAATAATGAAGATGAATGTTCTGGACTTTGTTAGAAACACTCCATGCATGAACTAATTCATCATCATCTAGAATCTAAAATGTGCTTTCATATTTCTATTGCATAATTGTTTTTTGCTGTATAACTATGGTGATCGCATAAACTTTCATCCAAACTGGGACATTTTTGAGGGTGAAAGATGTGTTATAAATAATTACACAAGGACAACAGGCATAAACATGAACTGTCCTGGCCAAACCCAGGACTGGCTATGATTCTTATTCAAAATGTGTGTTTCATTTTAAAGTGTGCTTAAATGATTGCAATTATGTAAAATTTGGAATAGTGTTTTGAAATGGAACACCCTTTTCTCTTTTAATTAGATGTGTTTTAATCCTTTAATATTCTAAAGTTGGTGAACTACTCCATTTTGCCTTCCTAGTTTCACCTTCACATTTTTGTCAGTATACTTAGTAAATAACTGGCAGAAATAGATAAAATGAAGATGATAAATTTCTAATTTGTGACACCAGCTGTTAAATGTGCATACAGCTTTTTAAAGCAGAATTCTTCTTCAAAGTCTAAAAGAGGATACTTCATTGTATTTTATTTTTCCTTAGCTTCCAAAACAGAAATTGGGATCAAGTCCAATAAAAAAAAATTATGGCCAATGAAAAATGAAGCATTATTAAAATAAGAAAAAGGGAAGAATTTGAAAGACTTACTGCAGAGAACTACCAGATTGCAGCACTTCAATGGATCCTTATACAAAGACACAATATTCAGCTAACATTCAAGCAAGTGGCACATTATTATTCTTACAGATTGATACCTTTGCTTATTATCCCCTTGACTGCACACAAAACACAATAATTTGAATCTAATAATGTCGGTAAAAACTTCCATTAATAATATAAAGTGTTATTAAAACAAAAAAATTATCTGTGGCTTGTCCCAATTGATTTTTGTTTCTATAATTGATAGACTGAGTTTCACTATACCTGGGTACACCAGGACAACTGACTTTGATAATAAAGAAAAATAACTGATTTCAGATTTCAAGTGGGGCAGTTTGGAAACAGTGCTTTGTCAAGTTTCTTAACTCCCACAGAGTGTAGCACCACAGGGCTCCAGGTAGATCCACAGGAGACGATGGAAACACATTTTGGAGTTTTATATAGTCCAATGATAATTAAAATAAAACCGTGCAAGATGAATCTCATGCGTGACTATTTTACATAAATGGTAGAAAGAGCCTTCCTTTGTTGAATGACTCCCAAACCCCTACTGAATGAAATCCAAGGAAATTGCAGTCGAACACAAGGCTCTCTCCAGGGTCTGGCTCTATACCTCATTTCCCTGTTAACTGCTCGTAGCCTGGTACATCATGCCTCCAAGCTTTTGCTTCTGTTCTTCCTTATGGTCAAACGTTATTTCCTGCTTTCATTCATTAGCCAAGCCATCCAATACAACACTGAGCTTGGAATAATCCCCAGAAAATTTTCCCTGAGTCCCAGATTAATTTAAATGTCCTTAATCTGTGCTTCGTTAGAGCTTTTACATTGCCTTCCTGTTAGCAGTTGATGTGTTATATTTGATTTATCAGCTTACGTGATTCTTTCCCCTTCTAGACTACCCATTCTTCAAGGACAAAGAAACAATAAATAAATACAGAATCTAGTGTGTATAACATAATCGGTGCTAACAAAATATGTCCTAATTTGAGCTAAAATTAAATGTATCAATGTATTATTGTTTGCAGTTGCACTGACAGATAATTAAACCAGAAAACCATTTCTAAGGAAATGCATCTTGGTGAAGTGAAATAAGTATGGCTTTAGCTTAGATAAACTTAAATTTGAATTTCAATTCTGCTGCTTATTAGTGATGTAACTCTGATTCAATCACTTACCCTATCTGAACTTTAGTTTTGACATTTGTACCCATAAGCATAGTAGTAAGTACTAAGGTTGTGGCTATAAAATATACATAAAATACCTTGTACAATGTACATGCTCAGTAAGCTTCTTTACCTTACTTCCTTTTCTTTTAACACTTCTAAATTTTAAAAAAATGCCATAGGGCTGCATATCTATATCTATTTGTTGCATGTTTAGATATGAAAAAGTCAGACAATTCACACTAGACATACTGTGTGTCCTTGCTTATTTCTGTTTACTTCAAATGCTTTTCTCCTAGCCTCGATCTCTATTTGGTAAATTCATACTCTTCTTTCACTGCTCAGCTCAAATCTTACCTTCTCAGTAAAGTCTCTAAGAATTAACGGATAGATCATCTGGGTTTCCACAATACCTTTGTAATGATTTTATTACAATATATTATATATTATTAAATCAAAATTGTAATGCCAAATGGATTCCCTTAGCTTTGAAAAATTTTGTGGTTGAAGATCATTTTTCAAAATAAATAATGAAACATATACTAAAATAATTTCTGGACAAGCAAGATCTTTTCGTTTTAGTTTTGAAAAAGCAATAACATTTAAAAACATAACACATTATTAAAATGAAAATATATATAAATCCAGGCACTTTTTTTTTTTTTTTTGCGGTACGCGGGCCTCTCACTGCACTGGCCTCTCCCATTGTGGAGCACAGGCTCCGGACGCGCAGGCTCAGCGGCCATGGCTCACAGGCCCAGCTGCTCCACGGCACGTGGGATCCTCCCGGACCGGGGCACAAACCCGTGTCCCCTGCATCGGCAGGCGGACTCCCAACCACTGCGCCATCAGGGAAGCCCCAGGCACTTTTTAAATACATTCATTGGTTAAGCTTTTGTGGTCAAAAATTAAATCCACTTGGTAAAAAACAAACAAACAGAAAACAAAACCTAAACTAAATGTTAGAAGATGTAATAAATTACAGTATGTAGAATTACATACATTTGACCAAGGCATTTATTACATATAAAAATATCAGTATTTGAATAGCACTGTAATATAAAAAGTTATGTTAAAGAAAAGCAACACAGATGATGTGCTAGAACCGTTGCACTTCACCTTTTTAAAGAAAAACTGGCTAATTGCAGTTCAAATTAATTTTAATTTTTATAGCTTAAAAGTCCTTACAGTAGCCTCTAGAGTATTCACTGATAAACACAAGAACATTAGAACATTAGCTATATTTATAAACCCAAGAATGATAAGCAATTAGTTAAATTTACCTTAATAACCAAATCAAACTTCTGGTGAAAGTCTCTATTTACTGGCTCCAGGAGACTAAGTTCTGCAGTCCTTGGATGCATATGAAAAAATCGTGGGTAATCCTCAGGAGTCCCTGAAAGACATTGATATTTCAGCACTTAATTGAGAACAATAAGTAATATGTGTATTTGCTATATCTATTTCCCTTCATTAACTGAGGAACAAAATCAAAATTTTATTAGTAAATTAAGTTTCAAAATTATACAGTCTAGGGAAAGCAGATGCAAATGTGGTATATCATTCATTAGTTTATGAGTAAGAGGGTGAAAATACCTGTTTGGATGATTTTCCAAATATCTTTTATTAAGTGAGTGCTTTAATTAATTTGAAACTTCATCACATAAAAGAGATATAACGTGTATTGAGAACAAATTTTGAATTATAAAATTGTATTTTAGTGGTACATAAATCTTAATTATAATCTGCATCGTCTTTCACCATATCTTGTGACAATGACTAGTAATTTGTACCAAATTGCTTGGAAATTAAAATAAGAATATCCTGTTCTAGCTGGGCAAATATTTTTTCTTAAGATAAGTATTCAGCTAAATAAATCAATCATATGAAATAAATAAAATATTTTGAATTACTCAGTGTCTAGAGAGGATATTTCTTAAATGCAGCCATTTTAGTGAGTTGAAATTTCCTTGAATTGTATCATTTTCCTTTGTATACTACAACATTCTTTTTTTCCAAAGTGAAGATAAAGTGGAAGTCAAATCATATAACTGTGGAATATATGCATTTAGCATAACAATAATGATAAGAATAAAATAATACGGCTGCCAATTATTGAATCCTACACTGTACTAAATGCTTTATATAAGTAATCATTGATAACTCTGTAAATCATTCCCATTTTACACAGGAGAACTTAGGAGATTTGTAATATTAAGTAATTTGTCCAAAGTCAAAGAGACAATGTCAGACAGAACTTACATTCAAATCTAGGTTGACAGACGCCAAAAATATCCAAAAATGTGTTAATTGCTACACTGTTTTGCTTCAACTATGAGACACGAAAGAAAATCTTCCTGGGCATTATGTGAGGGGAGAAAATGTATGCCAGTAAAATAGACTTTAAAATCCAGAAATTAGGGCTTCCCTGGTGGCGCAGTGGTTGAGAGTCCGCCTGCCGATGCAGGGGACACGGGTTCGTGCCCCGGTCTGGGAAGATCAGACATGCCGGGGAGCGGTTAGGCCCGTGGGCCATGGCCACTGAGCCTCTGCGACCGGAGCCTGTGCTCCGCAACAGCAGAGGCCACAACAGTGAGAGGCGCGCGCACCGCAAAAAAAAAAAAAAAAAAAAAATCCAGAAATAATCAAAATTGCATTTGAAAATTGAGCTTATGATAAAGGAGTCGTCTCAAAATAATAACGGAAAATGGATTTTTGAATAGGAACATTAACCGAATAGGAGAGACAGAAAATGATAAAATTGTGTCTATTCTTCATACAATATACTAGAGCCCAAATGGATAAGATATTCATGCACAATAAGCAATAAAACAACACAAGAGCTAGTAATAGATGAAAACATGGATGAATTCTATTCTAATGTGAGAGTGGGCATAACTTTCCTACCTATGGCTCAAAATAAAGAATTAATAAGGAAAAAGGGTGATAAATTTAATGGCATTACAAATTGCATGGCAAAACACAATAAACAAAGTAAAACTGCAGGTGACAAACTAGGGAAATATTTGTATTTACGTCAGAGACAAAGGCTCATATCCCTAACATACGTACATTTTCAAATTAGAAAAGTAAAAGATCAGCAATATATTTTTTAAAAAGTTTTGGGATAGAGAATGAACAGATGGTTCATAGAAAGAGAAAGGCAGATGACTCTTGACCGCACACAAAGATATTCACCTTTATACATAAGAAGAAAAACTCAAAACCACACTGAGATTCTATTTAGCAATGGTCCAAGGTGGATGCCAAAATCCATGAACTGAATTTTTGCTAATGATCCAACCATTTTTCTCACTATACTGGTTCAAATCTCCTTATTCCTCTAATACAGCTCTGCATATATTTTCCAAATGATTCTTCCTTGTCTGTCATTCTCTCCATGGTTTTCACTTACACAGTGTTTGTTCATTGAGAGTCTTGTCATTTCATTCTTCTACCACTGTGATAGCCTCCTAAATCTTCTAACATCTCATTTACTTATAATCACTGAAATGAACTTTACATGAAATAAATGCCACTTTACTCTCCCAGTTAGCTAGATACAATTTTTACTTATTGTTTACTGTGGTGATCCCCAAAGTAGGACTGAGGAAAAAATATCAAACCTCTTGGAACAGGTTAAGATGGCGGAAGAGGAACAGGTTAAGATGGCGGAAGAGTAAGACGCGGAGATCACCTTCCTCCCCACAGATACAACAGAAATACATCCACACGTGAAACAACTCCTACAGAACACCTACTGAACGCTGGGAGAAGACCTCAGACCTCCCAAAAGGCAAGAAAGCCCCCACCTACCTGGGTAGGGAAAAAGAAAAAAGAATAAACAGAGACAAAAGGATAGGGACGGGACCAGCACCAGTGGGAGGCAGCTGTGAAGGAGGAAAGTTTTCCACACACCAGGAAGCCCCATTGAAGGCGGAGACTGCAGGTGGCGGAGGGGAAAAGCTTCAGAGCCGCAGAGGAGAGTACAGCAACAGGGGTGCGGGGGGCAAAGCGGAGAGATTCACGCACAGAGGATTGGTGCCGACCGGCACTCACCAGCCCGAGAGGCTTGTCTGCTCCCCCACCACAGTGGGCGGGTCTGTGAGCAGAGGCTCGGGCTTCGGTTGGAGCGCAGGGAGAGGACTGGGGTTGGCGGACGTGAACACAGCCTGCAGGGGGTTAGTGCGCTACGGCTAGCCGGGAGGGAGTCCGTGGAAAAGTCTGGACCTGCCGAAGAGGCAAGAGACTTTTTACCTCTTTGTTTCCTGCTGCGCGAGGAGAGGGGATTAAGAGCGCTGCTTAAAGGAGCTCCAGAGACGGGTGCTAGCCGCGGCTAAAAGCGTGGACCCCAGAGACAGGCATGAGACGCTAAGGCTGCTGCTGCCGCCACCAAGAAGCCTGTGTGCGAGCACAGGTCACTATCCACACCCCGCTTCCGGGGAGCCTGTGCGGCCCGCCACTGCCAGGGTCCCGGGAGCAAGGGTCAACTCCTCCAGGAGAACGCACGGCGCGCCTCAGGCTGGTGCAACATCACGCAGGCCTCTCCCGCCGCAGGTCCGCCCCACACTCCGTGCCCCTCCCTCCCCCTCGGCCTGAGTGAGCCAGAGCCCCCGAATCAGCGGCTCCTTTAACCCTGTCCTGTCTGAGCGTCCTGTCTGAGCGAAGAAAGGAAGTGGACTTTCAGAGCAAGATTTATGATTTTTTCCCCTTTTCCTCTTTTTGTGACATGTATGTGTATGTACCTGTGTGAGATTTTGTCTGTAGAGCTTTGCTTCCACCATTTGTCCTAGGGTTCTATCTGTCTTTTTAATCAAATTCTCAGAAATGCACAACTTGCCGAGACTGAATCAGGAAGAAATAGAAACTATGAATAGACCAATCACAAGCACTGAAATTGAAACTGTGATTAAAAATCTTCCAACAAACAAAAGCCCAGCACCAGATGGCTTCACAGGCAAATTCTATCAAACATTTAGAGAAGACCTAACACCTATCCTTCTCAAACTCTTCCAAAATATAGCAGAGGGAGGAACACTCCCAAACTCATTCTACGAGGCCACCATCACCCTGATACCAAAACCAGACAAGGATGTCACAAAGAAAGAAAACTACAGGCCAATATCACTGATGAACATAGATGCAAAAATCCTCAACAAAATACTAGCAAACAGAATCCAACAGCACATTAAACGGATCATACACCATGATCAAGTGGGGTTTATTCCAGGAATGCAAGGATTCTTCAATATGTGCAAATTTAACAACGTGATACACCATATTAACAAATTGAAGGAGAAAAACCATACGATCATCTCAATAGATGCAGAGAAAGCTTTCAACAAAATTCAACACCCATTTATGATAAAAGCTCTGCAGAAAGTAGGCATAGAGGGAACTTTCCTCAACATAATAAAGGCCATATATGACAAACCCACAGCCAACATCGTCCTCAATGGTGAAAAACTGAAAGCATTTCCACTAAGATCAGGAACAAGACAAGGTTGCCCACTCTCACCACTCTTATTCAACATAGTTTTGGAAGTTTTAGCCACAGCAATCAGAGAAGAAAAGGAAATAAAAGGAATCCAAATCGGAAAAGAAGAAGTAAAGCTGTCACTGTTTGCAGATGACATGATACTATACATAGAGAATCCTAAAGATGCTACCAGAAAACTACTAGAGCTAATCAATGAATTTGGTAAAGTAGCAGGATACAAAATTAATGCACAGAAATCTCTGGCATTCCTATACACTAATGATGAAAAATCTGAAAGTGAAATTAAGAAAACACTCCCATTTACCATTACAACAAAAAGAATAAAATATCTAGGAATAAACCTACCTAAGGAGACAAAAGACCTGTATGCAGAAAATTATAAGACACTGATGAAAGAAATTAAAGATGATACAAATAGATGGAGAGATATACCATGTTCTTGGATGGGAAGAATCAACATTGTGAAAATGACTCTACTACCCAAAGCAATCTACAGATTCAATGCAATCCCTATCAAACTACCACTGGCATTTTTCACAGAACTAGAACAAAAAATTTCACAATTTGTATGGAAACACAAAAGACCCCGAATAGCCAAAGCAATCTTGAGAACGAAAAATGGAGCTGGAGGAAACAGGCTCCCAGACTTTGGACTCTATTACAAAGTTACAGTAATCAAGACAGTATGGTACTGGCACAAAAACAGAAAGATAGATCAGTGGAACAGGATAGAAAGCCCAGAGATAAACCCACGCACATATGGACACCTTATCTTTGATAAAGGAGGCAGGAATGTACAGTGGAGAAAGGACAGCCTCTTCAATAAATGGTGCTGGGAAAACTGGACAGGTACATGTAAAAGTATGAGATTAGATCACTCCCTAACACCATACACAAAAATAAGCTCAAAATGGATTAAAGACCTAAATGTAAGGCCAGAAACTATCAAACTCTTAGAGGAAAACATAGGCAGAACACTCTATGACATAAATCACAGCAAGATCCTTTTTGACCCACCTCCTAGAGAAATGGAAATAAAAACAAAAATAAACAAATGGGACCTAATGAAACTTCAAAGCTTTTGCACAGCAAAGGAAACCATAAACAAGACCAAAAGACAACCCTCAGAATGGGAGAAAATATTTGCAAATGAAGCAACTGACAAAGGATTAATCTCCAAAATTTACAAGCAGCTCATGCAGCTCAATAACAAAAAAACAAACAACCCAATCCAAAAATGGGCAGAAGACCTAAATAGACATTTCTCCAAAGAAGATATACAGAATGCCAACAAACACATGAAAGAATGCTCAATATCATTAATCATTAGAGAAATGCAAATCAAAACTACAATGAGATATCATCTCACACCAGTCAGAATGGCCATCATCAAAAAATCTAGAAACAATAAATGCTGGAGAAGGTGTGGAGAAAAGGGAACACTCTTGCACTGCTGGTGGGAATGTGAATTGGTTCAGCCACTATGGAGAACAGTATGGAGGTTCCTTAAAAAACTACAAATAGAACTACCATGTGACCCAGCAATCCCACTACTGGGCATATACCCTGAGAAAACCAAAATTCAAAAAGAGTCATGTACCAAAATGTTCATTGCAGCTCTACTTACAATAGCTCGGAGATGGAAACAACCTAAGTGCCCCTCATTGGATGAATGGATAAAGAAGATGTGGCACATATACACAATGGAATATTACTCAGCCAGTTATAAAGCAGAAACTAACACACCATTGTAAAGCAATTATACCCCAATAAAGATGTTAAAAAAAATAAATAAATAAAATGTGTTTCTTATAGATACCATGTAGTAAGATCATGTTTTTCTTTTTCTCTTTTTAATATTGTGCCAATCTGAATCTTTTAATTGGAACATTGAATCCATTTACATTGATTGTGATTACTAAAAAGATGGTATTTACGTCTGCCATTTTGCTGTCTTCTATATATCTTATGCCCTTTTTGTTCCTCTATTGTTCCATTACTGCTTTATTTTTCATGTGTACTGTTTAAATTCCTTTGTTTTGTGCTTTACTATAAATCTTCAAATTATGCAAACAATTAAATTGTTAAACTATTCTCCTAGTGGCTAGGCTGGGAATTAAGATTGATGTCTTAATTTATGGCAATCTAATTTGGACTAATAGCAACTTAACTTCAATAGTAGATAAAAATTTTACTCCTGTATAACTCTATTTTACCTTTGCTCTTTGCTGTTATTATCACAATTTACATGTTTCTACTTTGTCCATCAATATAGACGTATAATTATTGATTTATGGTATTTTCTTTAAATCAAATAAGAGAAAGAAGAATTACTAGCATGTATGTGTGTGTGTGTGTGTGTATATATATATGTATAAAATGTCTTTTATACTTAACTATGTAGTTATTTTTACCAGTGTTCTTTATTTCTTCATGTAGAACTGAGATACTTTCTATTGTGCTTTCATTTCAGACTTAGGTCTCTACCCTTCAGTATTTCTTGAAGCAAAGGTGTGTTACTGATAAATTCTCAGATTATCTGGGAATATCTTAATTTCTCATTTATTTTTGAAGGCTATATTTGCTGTATTTAGAACTATTAATGAACATTTTCTTTTTCTTTCAGTTCTCTGAACATGTCATACTAATGTATTCCAGTATCCATGTTTCCTGTTGAGAAGTCGGGTTATAACTTTATTGAGAATCAATTTCTATTATAAAGTCACCACTTGTTTGTTACTTTTGAATTATTTTTTGTCTGTGTCACTTGACAGTTTGATTGGGATGTGTCTAAGCGTGGATTTATTGTAGGTCTATCCTCTTGGGGAGTTCAATTAGCTTCTTGGAGGTACAGATTGTTTTCCTCAAATTTAGTTTTTGATCATTACATATTCCTATATTCTTTCTGCCCCTTTCTGTTCTCTCCTTCTGGGACTCCTGTTATGCATAAATTGGTCCACAGAATGGTATTTTTTTAGATCTCTGAAGCTCTCTTTGCATTTCTTCATTCTTTTTCTCTTTCATCTTCTCAGATTTGGTAATTCAATTGACCTCTCTTCAAGTTTGCTGATTCTTTCTTCTTCCTGCTTGAATCTTCATTGAGCCCTGCTAGTGAATTTTTAATTTCAGTTGTTATACTTTTCAACTCCAAAATTTGTTTCCTTTTCATAATTTCTATCTTTTTGTTGATATTCTCTATTAAGATGACATAGAATTGGCTCAGGCTACTGTGGGTAATCAACAGCAGTGGCAGTAATTCCCCCATTGATAATAATGATGGTAGGACCAGTGAAGGGGTTGGCAATAGTCGCTGGATAACCTTTTTACACACATCAGCATCCACATCCTCAAGTCTAGTAAACCGACTATCAACAATGTGTGAAAGTAGAAAAGCTTGCCACCTAGCAACTGGGAAAACAAGCTCTGAAGAACACATACATTCAGAATTATCTGGATGGACATAAGGGAAACTAAGAGTTCTGGAAAAATAGGTAAAATCAGAGCCATGGGAACCCTGTCTTGTGGCAGAGGGAAAGGGTTTGTGCTTGTATTCTTAACAGTTTTGCATGACTTAGGAAACATACTTTATTTTTCTTCCTAATGGTAATAACAACATCAACTAATATTCATCGAGTGCTTTTTTCCAGGCACTAATATTTACATGAATTAGATCAAATTCTCAAAACACTTTTATAGAAAAGTCTATTTTGATCAATCCCTTTGTCAAAGGTCTATTTTAAAGAGGAACAAGCTGAGACAGAGATTAAGTAACTCGCCTAACATATGAATAGTAAGGGTTGAAGTCAGGATTTAAACATGGATAGTACAATTCCAGAGGCTATGCTCTCAAAACTTACAATGTCCTCTCTGCCTTTTAGAAATGTACATACTATGAAAATATATCAATTTATTTAACTTAGCTGTGAAAGCAAAGTTAATGATGGAGGTTATACATATTGTGTAGTACTATCCATTATCCTAATGTTGGAGGTTGATGAAACTTAACGTCATTACGTCATTTTTCTGTTCTAATTCCTGCATTGGTTCCACGTTTCACTCAGAGTAAAAGCCAACAAAGCTCAATAGTATACAAAACTATATTTTCTGGTCGCCCTTATTTCTCATACCCTCTTTCTTCTACTTCTCCCTCACTGACTCCTCTCCAGTGCTACTGGCCTCATTGATGTTTCTGAAACTCACCAGGCAAACTCCTGCTTTTATCTCTGCCTAGAAACTCTTTTCCCAGATATCAACATGGTTAACTCCTTCAAGTTCTATAGGATTTTACTCAAATCTCACCTTTTCAATGAGACATATCTTGATCAATCCTATTTAATACTGCAACACCCCTTCTGTACCTCCAATCCCATTCATCAGCTCGACTTTTCTCATAGCACTACCATTTATTTTGTATAATAAATACATTTATTTACCACATTAATTGTTTATTGCCTGTTTCTGCTACCCGAAAACCAGTGCTACAAAGTGAGGAATCTGTCTTGCTCAACAGAGTAAGCAACTCATTTATTCACAGAGATTAAGTTTTTTAAAGTGAAAGAAACATGAATATCAGTGGATACTATCCCATTCTGAGTAACATGGTTCCCCAAGACTATCTTTAAATGTAATGCTTTGGACTTTGCACAGGCTGCATCAACTATCTAAATAATTTTTATCCCATTTTATACTTGAAAACCCCTCTCTTTCTGCTAAAATAACTCTGTCTAAGCAATTTCCTTAGAAATCCTTAGTACTTTACTCCCATGAGACCACATGATATGTGGCTCATACTTTATTTGTAGTACTTAAAACCATGTATTTTAATTTATCTTTTGGCATGTTTCTATCCATAGACTCTACCCCTCCCTAACCTAGAACCTTTATCCCTCATCTTCGTATCTATAGCATCTAGCATAGTAATTGACATATTGTCAAGCCCTCAGTTAATAAAATAAACAATAACTATTTCCTTTTATGTATACCAAACCCCCTACAGACTTAAAAGAGACTTCTGTTTATGTTTATAAGTGCTTTTAAAAAGTTTAATCATCTAATCTATACAACTGACTTATAATACATATGTAGTTCTAGACACCAAAGGCTTGAAACAGAATTACTTAAGTTTTCTTTACAGACAGCATTTCTAAGTAGGATACAGCATCATATTTTGAAATCTGTCTAACGTCTCTAGGTGGTTGTGTTGTTATATATGTGTACATGGGGTGGGAAGGGGTTACGGGTAAAGTTAAATTCCATTGAATAGTTATTTTCAAGCATACTTCACAAGTGACCTTCTTCATTAAGAGATGTATGGTCTGTTTTACATATATCTGTCTCTCTGGAGACTATAAATCATGCAAAGCAGCAACATCCGTATTTTAGCAAAAGCAATTTAAGAAGAGTGACATGATCAGATTCTCATTTTTGCTTTTGGTACAACTGGCAGATATACACAAGAATGGATTAAAATGGCTTCTGTGAAATTGTTCAAGGAAAAATTAACCAAGGGTATAATGTTTCCTTGAGGTAACACGATCTTTCTCTTTCTTTTCGGCTCCGATAGCTCTTAAATTTAAGTCACATATTTTTAGAATTATGTAATGGTATCCAACCAATGACAAAGTACTAGTAGAGCAAACAGTGTAAGTTTTTCAATTCATTTTCAATTTTTTCTTAGAGAATTCTTTATGAGGTGATACAGAGGAAACTACCAATAGGTGGATTAATCCTACTTTTGAAGTTGTTTTGCTTCCTCAGTAAAAGTGTTTCTACTTGTTCTACAAATTTCACTGAGACTAATACTAAAGAAGAAAAATGGTTATTTTTAAATGGTTATTTTTAAATTTAGTTTTACATAAAAAATAATTTCAATAAAATTTCTAAAAAATAATTTCTAAAAAGAAAATCTTTGTTATTAAAGTTTTTTTAATTTGAAACATTTTTTTTCCCTACATGATTCTAGAGCTATAACTGAGAGTGCAAAATGTTAGCAGATACAAACCAACAAGGATGGAATAGAGGATGCCTGGCCTATCTGATGGCGGCTGAATATTCCGGTCCTGATCAATGGCTTCAATCGGTGGGGTAACAATGATGGGGTTCAATTCTTCCTGGAAAAAAAATCAGAGAGTTTAGTTCAGCTTCATTACCTCAGAAAGAATTGACACGCAGATATTGTAGTCTGGACAGCTAGGTAACACCTGAGCCAGCAGTTAGACGCAGATTTCAAGATTTGTAGTTGAACACCATAGACTAGTTAATTTTGAATCTGAAGAAAGGACAGACATTATAATAATCTCCAAGAGTGGCCTTGCCTGTTATTGTGGAAAAAATAAAAACAAATATATTCAGAGACAACCTTAGAAAGGTAAACTGAGCTCAGAATGACTTCTATCTCTGGCATATTATCTTCAATTATTATAATTCTTAATTTTAACTGATTCTAATATCTACCCTTCTCTATATATAATACTGGACTCATCATTGCTTGGATTTGTGGTCTTTATTTTAATCGAATAATTTTATAGCATTTAGAAAGAGAACAGTTACGTTAAAATAGTAAAAACTTCACCATCAACTATAAATATATTCTAGCACTGATAATTAAGTGATTTGAAATTTTAGCAAACTATATAATTTAATATCTAAATAATTGAACTTATCAATTATTAAATTACTTTCATTGCATTTTATGTGTTGTTTACACTTAGAAACTTCTCTTTTTCAATATCTTTTTAAAAACCCACTTAATATACATTTGATATTTAAAATCTAGTATAATCTCCCTTTAACAAAAAAAATAAGATTTAGACTACATGAAAGAAAATTTGCTGCACAGTTGTCAATAACAATTGGTCAATGTCAATTTGTGGACACTCTTATTCTCATCTCATGTTATATTGTAAGTATACTATTTCCCAGAAGCTTTTGAAAACATTTAGCCAGATTCCTGTCTCTTTCTGTATGTTAACTAACAGAGAAAGGAAAAACGAATCTAACACGTTCACAATACTCTTATTTAGACACATATATACTTAACATATATTCTTAAGAGGCCAAACTACCATTTCTATTTTTCTTTGATTAGTTTTGCTTTTTTCAAGTGGCAAAAATATCAAATTGTTTGAAAAAGTGCCATACATTTTGAAATATTTTTCCTTTGTGAACATTTTTAAAATGTAGTATTAGGGTGGGTGGCATGGGTCAAGCTGATCACTTTCAACTTTTTATGTGATCATAGAAGAAACACAAGTGGAACAGTCACATATATCTTTGAAGCTTATATACTACAAAATATATGATGTCTGGTTCTTTTCAAAACCTTCCAAACAGTATTGATAATTTTCTTTTTTTTAATTTTTAAAATTTATTTTTTACTGAAGTATAGTTAATTTACAATGTTGTATTAGTTTCAGGTGTACAGCAAAGTGATTCAGTTATACACACATACAGATCTATTTTTTTTCAGATTCTCTTATAGGTTATTACAAAAATGAGTATATTTCTCTGTGCTATACAGTACGTCTTTGCTTTGATAATTTTCATCCTTAAAATGGGGGAGCAAAGAGCACACATGTGAAATACTCATACAGCCATGGCTCATGAAAATCACATCAGTTTCTGCCTGATCACTGGAACTTTATGCACATATTCAAACAAACAAACAAAAACACCTCAAGGAACTAAAAAAAAATACTCTTGTTTTATTATTTCCATGCATTCCAATATGTATCTGAAAAATTTTCAGGTATATTTTTTACCTTACAAATTGTGACTGACTGTTGTATCCAAAATGTGCATTTGAATATCCTTTCAATTGCATATTTGACCTTGATATATAAGGCTTTTTTTTTTGGTCACCTTAATGTTTTAAACATATACCACTCTGCCTTACATTTAGACCCTATTAATATTGTCTCACTGAAGAAAAGTTCCTAATTTTAACATAGTCCTATACATTCCTTTCTCTTTTCATTTATACTTGGCGATTTCCTCTACCTGCACACATAATCTGACCACCTGAAGAACAGTTGATAATTTTCCCTTATCTACATCTATACAGAGACTATTGTGCTCATCCATATCAAAATTTATTGAACATTCTTGCTGACTGTACGTCTGAGTTTCCGTGCCTATAACTTTCTTGAGAGCAGGGTAAGGATGATTTATATCTGTAGCACCAGAAACGTATGGGGCACACAGACACTCAAGAACTGTTGAATAAACGGCTTCTCAGCTCCAGATTATTTAGAGTATTCTTGACCCATGGATCCTTGCCTTTCTCTCTGGGTTCCTGTGGGACATCCAAATACACACACTGACATTTGATAAGTATCTTTTTTATGACTCCCAGATCTTTGTGCTCACAAAGTTATTGCACCCAACTGGAGGGAAAAATAATGTGGCCATGGAAGTGGATCAAAATGCACAGATATGGGCTCAGAGTTTTTCATTGAGATGGCCTTTTGGGTGGCCAAAAGTAAGTAGTCTCATAAATATTCCAGTAGATTGAGTGGTGAACGTCTGTATCCTACAACAAAACATACCAACCTTGCTAGTAAGTTTTCAATAAGCTATTTAATTCCTCAGAGTTTGAATCCTAATTTTCAAAGTGAGATTAATAATATCTACATTCAATAATTAATGTGAGGATTCATCAAAGAATGTATGTAAAACAGTAAGCGTCATACTTAATATATGGAAATTATTAGTATTATCAAAATTAATATTTTTAATTGTGTAATATTGACATTAAACTTGCCTCCAAACTATAAGCAGAAAAAGAGATGGAAAATTTTAGTTTCAAGCTGGAAGCTTATTTGAAACCAGATCTTGCATATTTTCCTGAAAACATGACACTGACATGAATCTTGAAGGTTTTATTTAGGATTACAAAATTGATCAAATGTTTCAGGGAATGAAGGGGGACTATCTATCATTGCTATTTAATTTTAAACAGAGATTCCGATGTAAAACCTGCAAAGCATATTATTTAATGATTATACTTAAACACAATTTTAAATAGTGTATCAGGGAGTTGAATGTTCACTTAAAATGAACATTTCATTTTACTTTATTAAAAGGAAGCTTCAGTGATATTCCTTTTCTGTAGACTCAGACACATTACAGTTTCATATCCAATTTAAAAACTCATTCCCCACCCTTTGATTAAAGAAATTTGTGATAACTCTTTGATTTATAAATATTCTGATGAGTTATATAAATGTATCAAGCACTTGCTGTGTGCAAAGAACTCCACTAATTGTTCAAGTAGTATTAAAAAATAGGTAATAGTTCTGGAACTATGAAGGAGCTCACAGTCATGAGGATGGCGACTCAAATTACATGAACACAATTTAGAAAAAAATTTTATAAAGAAATTTATCAATAAATATTAAAAAGAGCTCTGGTAGAAAACTCATATGATCAAGTATTATGAGTGAATTAGTCAAAATAACAAGAATCAGGGGCTTCCCTGGTGGCGCAGTGGTTGAGTCCGCCTGCCGATGCAAGGGACGCAGGTTCGTGCCCCGGTCCGGGAGGATCCCACATGCCGCGGAGCAGCTGGGCCCGTGGGCCATGGCCGCTGAGCCTGCGCGTCCGGAGCCTGTGCTCCGCAACGGGAGAGGCCACGGCAGTGAGAGGCCCGCGTACCGCAAAAAAATAATAATAATAATAACAAGAATCAGAGATATTCAAACACGTGTAGCTTAAATAAAGCAAATTTTGATTCATATATCAAAGGTGAAATTAATAAAGATAAAAAATATTCCTGCATTTGATAGAGGCTGGATAGGGAGTTTAAAAACATATACACACAGGCTTCCCTGGTGGTGCAGTGGTTGAGAGTCTGCCTGCCGATGCAGGGGACACGGGTTCGTGCCCTAGTCCAGGAGGATCCCACATGCTGCGGAGCGGCTGGGCCCGTGAGCCATGGCCGCTGAGCCTGCGCGTCCGGAGACTGTGCTCCGCAACGGGAGAAGCCACAAGAGTGAGAGGCCCGCGTACCACAACAACAAAAAAAACATACAGACACACACACACACACACACACACACACACACACACACACACAAAGGGGGGTTCCCTGGTGGTGCAGTGATTAAGAGTCCGCCTGACAATCCAGGAGACACGGGTTTGAGCCCTGGTCCAGGAAGACCCCCACGTCCCATGGAGCAACCAAGCCCGTGGGCCACAACTACTGAGCCTGCGCTCTAGAGTCCGCGAGCCATGACTACTGAGCCCGCGTGCCTAGAGCCTGTGCTCTGCAACAAGAGAAGCCACCAAAATGAGAAACCCGAGCACCGCAACAAAGAGTAGCCCCCACTCGCTGCAACTAGAGAAAGCCCCCGTGCAGCAACAAAGACCCAATGCAGCCAAGAAATAAATAAATAAATATTAAAAACACACACACAATTGATGATAGATAGACAGATAGATAGATAGATGATAGACAGATAATCTAGGGCTACTTTGAGGAGAGTCATTAAAGTGCCTTTATAAACAGTGCAGTTTAATTTTCATATAGTTGGCAACGGAAAACTTCTACAGGTGATTAGCAAGTGTATTTTTATCATTCTGCTGAAAAAAATCATCCTAGAGTGTCTTGTAGGTACAAAATGACAAAAAGAAAAAATATTTAAAATTGTACAACCCAGTAATAGCCACTGTTAATATTTTGAGATATTTTCTATCGGTATTTATCTTCTATGTATCATCTATCTACCTGTTTACACAGTGATATTTCACCACTTTGCATATATAAATTTTGTTGATTATTTTTACCTCACATATTATAACCACTGTTCTAAGTCAATGCATCTGCTTTTCAAAAAAACAATTTGCAATAACGTGCAACCTCCACTAATGTTATAATGTTAGTTGTACTTTTTTTTTTTTGCGGTACACGGGCCTCTCACTGTTGTAGCCTCTCCCGTTGCGTAGCACAGGCTCCGGACACGCAGGCTCAGCGGCCATGGCTCACGGGCCCAGCCGCTCCGCGGCATGTGGGATCTTCCTGGACCGGCGAACGAACCCGTGTCCCCTGCACCAGCAGGCGGACTCTCAACCACTGCGCCACCAGGGAAGCCCAGTTGTACATTTAGGATGTTTATATTGTTTAATAACAGTTATAATGTATTCATTACTGCGCTGTGTCTTTAATTATATTCCTAGGTTAAACTCCTGGATGTGGAACTTCTGGATCAAGAAATGAGAGCATGTTGAATTCTTTCAGACAAATTGCCAGATGGCTTTCCAGAAAGATTGCAATGATTTCCTCCTCAGTAGTGTGTGTTTATAACAGCACATACTTGTCGATACTGAGGGTGATATATATCTGAAATACTGTTAATAAAGTTAAATTTCTTTGATTGATAGCATAATTTATTTGATGTATTTCTGTGTTTCTTCTGTTCATTTACCTTGTCTATTTTCTTTTTTAAATTTGGTATTTTAAAATTTTATTTCCACGGCATATGTAAATAGCACAAAAATCAACACTTTGTATTTTCAGTATGTTGTTTGCCTTTTAATATTTGTTTTTGAGATCTAGAAGCTTGGCGTTTTTATGTATTGAAATATATCCCTTTTTCCCTTTTTGATTTCTGCTTAGTCTTTCATCCTCTGAAAGTCATATAAATGCTGAATTGTATTTACTTTCAGTTATTATGGTTTCAACATTTTAAATTTAATTCTTCAGTCTATCAAGACATCTGAATAGTAAAGACAATATTCACGAAACTGTGGCTGGAATTTTAACCTATTTTTTTTTTAACAGAAGTGAAACCAGTTTTAAAAACTCTTTGCTTTCCCCCTTTTCTGTCTTAAATAGACATCTGTATAACATTTAATCGCCTTCGAAAACCTATTGATCCTATGTTTCTCTCATATTCTATTACACTGCTTTAATATCTTAATTTATCCATGTCTGTAATAATTTAAAATAGAAATTGAGAGTTCCTCTATTATATAAGGTTGATGAGGTTTAAAATTGTGTGTGTGTGTGTGTACGTGTGAAAACTAGATATTAGAAAGACACACAGTGATTTAAAATAAGGAATTAGGCTCCAAATAATCTAGATTTACAGAAAAGTAGCAACAAAATTGATGGAGACAAAGATGATAAAATGCCAAACAAGAAAATGCCATCTAATTGCATTGGTTAATGTCTCAAATTTGTCACGAATCTTCTTCCCAGTCCCAAACACACACACACACACACACACACAAAATTGCTGCTCCTGTTAATGAAATTTGAGAATTGAGAACTACACTATAATTTTTTTCATGTTACATTTCCTTTAAGAATTATTTTATATTCCTGCATTCAGTTACAATATATATACGTACATATGTGTATATATATTTGTAAATATTAAATTAAAGTTTTCTTGGTTTAGATTCTGTTTTATTGGTTTTAACACTCATGTCTAAATACTTATATCATGATTTACTTATTTTTAAATTCTTTATTTTTATTCAACAGTCAACTGAAATATGTCCTTGAATGTTTTTTTCAGTAAGAAAATATGAGTACTTGTATATATGAGAATGTAAATGGGTTTATACCTGAATGAAAATTTGACCAAATATTAGGTTCTCTATTTCACAAACTTTTCCTCTATTTACAAACTTTCCTCCATTGTCTTCCAGTTTTGTTTCTATGGAGCAGAAATCTGAGCTCTACCTAATATGTGGTTCCTTTATGTTTTTTTCTTCATTGGTCTTGTAGAAATTTGCTTTTATCTGGAAATAAAATAATATACCAGAATTTTCTGAGTAAAGGCTATCAAATTTTACTGCACTTTGCTTTACTGTATTTCACAGATACTGCATTTTTTACAAATTGAAAGTTTGTAGCAACCCTGTGTCAAGCAAGTCTATCAGCATGCACCATTTTTCCAAAAGCATTTGTTCACTTTGTGTCTCTGTGTCACACTCTGGTAATTCTCACAGTATTTCAGACATTTTTGTCATCATTATGTTTGTTACAGTGATCTGCAATCAGTGATCTTTGAGGTTACTATTACAATTGTTTTGAAGCACCAGGAACTGTGCCCCTATAACAGATGGCGAACTTAATAAATGTCATGTGTGTTCTGACCACTCCACAACTGGCTGTTCTCCCATCTTTCTCCCTCACCTTGGGCCTCCCAAGTCTCTGAGACACAACATTGTTGAAATTAGGCCAGCTAATAACCCTACAATGGTTTCTAAGTGTTCAAGTGAAAGGAAGAGTAGTAGTCTCTCACTTTAAAACAAAAGCTAGAAATGATTATACTTAGTGAGGGATGAAAGCAAGCCTTCTTCAGACAGTTAGCCATGCTGTGAATGCAAAGGAAAAGTTCTTGAAGGAAATTAAAAGTGCTAATCCAGTGAACACACAAATGATAAGAAAGCAAAACAGCCTTATTGCTGATATGGAGAAAGTTTTAGTGGTCTGGATAGAAAATAAACCAGCTACAACAAATGAGGAGTTGCTTCTTATGGATAAGCAAAGGAAGTGGTTTCTTAAGATGGAATCTACTCCTGGTGAAGACGGTGTGAAGACTATTGAAATAACAACAAAGGATTTAGAATATTACATAAATTAGTTGAAAAACAGCAGCAGTGTTTGAGAGGATTGGCTCCAATTTTGAAAGAAGTTCTACTGTGGTTAAAATGCTATCAAATGGTGTTGCTTGCTACAGAGAAATAGTTCCTGAAAGGAAGAGTCAATCGATGCAGCAAACTTCACTCTTGTCTTATTATTAAAAATTGTGACAGTCACCCTAACCTTCAGGAACTACCACCCAGTCAGTCAGCAGCCATCAACATCAAGGCGAGGCTTTCTACCAGCAAAAAGATTACAACTCCCTGAAGTGTCAGATAATGGTTAGCACTGGTTAGCAATAAAGTATTTTTTAATTAAGGAATGTACACTGTTTTTGTAGACACAATACTATTGCACATTTAATAGACTACAGTATAGTGTAAACATAACTTGTAAATGAACCGGAAAACCAAAAAATTCATGCAACTCGCTTTATTATGATATATGTTTTGTTATGGAACCAAACCCACAATGTCTCCGTGGTATCTTAACTGCGTTTCATGCTTTGAAAACTTTCAATCTGCAAACATGGATACTTAATAAAATCCTGGAGGTTTTTTTTTCTTTATTTCTACTGTATCTTTGTTATTGTACTTGCTTACTTTACCTGGTTTTTTTATCAACACAAATTGATTATATTTTTATTTGGCCACCTGATCTTTATTTTCTTATTCTCCTTGTTAATTCCTCTGTAGTCTGGAAGATTTCTCAAACATAATGAAGAGTACTGTAAGATGGTTAGAGTATTCTTTTATTAACTAGGAAAATACAGACTGTGTCTTGCCTCTCAATTTAGCTAGCTTCTGTGAGCTTCACCCTGTATTGGCTTATAAAATAGAGTAATATTACATCTTTTACTATGAGGCTTGATAATTAACTGAAGAAATGCTCGTAAAATACCTATCACAATCCTCCCAGCAAGTTTTAAATATTAGGTATTATGTTATTAACAATATTACATATTTTGTTTTCTGCATCTTCAGCTGTATATTTTGTCTTTAATTTCTTTAGTTTTATTATTTCAGTTCTGTTCTCTTCTCTATCAGTATCTTTATTTCACCTTTAATCTCGTTTTATATATTTCATTCTTTATTAAGTTTTATTTGAAATCCAAACTTTTAAATAAATAACTTGTAATAACTTAAATAACTTCTAATACCTCTTCTTAATAACTTTTTTCTTTTTATCTTGAATATAAACTATTCTTCTCCTCTAATGTTGCAGGATCTTTCATGGGATTCACATGTGTTTGAACCAGTGTATTGATTGATTGATGCCTTTGTGACTGTAAAGTTCCCATATTTCTGTGATGGGAACCTGAATCTATTTTTATCCCTGTCTGTAGTTTTTTTCACTCTCTCTTTCAAGACAGTAGCAGTCTTATAGTCATCCTGGCACAAATCTGACTTAGAGTCCTTGCTTCCAGTGTTGATGCCACTATTCATTTCTTTTTATGTCTCTATAAGTATTTCAGTATGGCCATGGGCAAAGATAAATCAGGTACCCAAAGCTACCTGCCATTTCAATCCAGACCTTTCTACTATAGGTTTATGAGCAGGAAAATGACAAGATAAAGAGGTGTTAGAAAAAACTTTGTTTTCACCTGTGAATAAGTCTGACACTTTGAGAGAAAGCCTTCTTCTGTAACTTTCCAAATAGAAATGTAATTGTTCTTTCCTCACTGTCATCATGACTACAGTTTTAACCTGCCATAGACTATTGCTTGGAACTCTCACCTTCCTAGTTCATCATGCATTACAGAGCAGTGCAGTCCAGAGGAAAGCATGCTGCCATCAAAGCTAGAAAGACCAATGTCTGAAACTGTGGTGCAAAATGTAACATGAATACTTACTCTTTCTGAAATTCAGCCTTCTAAGTGTATAATAGTAACATTAATTTACATCAAATTATGTCAATTAATGTCATATCAATTTAATCTCAGACCTTCTCTCGGCTTAAAAGAGAAAGTAACTTTTGCTGTCCTTTTAGTGACTGTCCCAGGCTAACATTAAATAAGTATTAGTTTTTAAATGTCTTATTGTTTATGCATCAGGATTTCTTCCTGATGTAGAATATAATACCTCTCAGAGAAGGACCATTACTATTTCTTTCATTGTTAGTGCCTTAATTTGTGTCTTCCACATTGCAGATACTCAAGTACCATTTACTCAATGAGAAAACTAAGTGTTTGGCTATTGAAAGAATTCTGGGAGTAAAATAATTACAGCAAAATAAATCTAATAGGAAAATCCAAAGAAAGAGACAAACCTTAGGAAAAAAGTGACTGGTGATAAATTTTTTGGGGGTTGGGTTTACTAGAGAAAAATGAATTTTAAATTCATAATTCAGAGCTAGAAAAAAAAGAATTTAAAAAAAATTAAGTGGAATTAATTTAGTGTTTTTATAGTAATTTTTAGATATCGATTAGACCTTTATATAAGAATATGAAAATAATTATTGCATTTTCCTGCATCTTTTTGAATATGTCTTATAATACTAAACTAACACAATGTAGCCTTTACAGTCAGCATATTAATATACTACTACTACTAGTAATAATAATAATAAATTTCACTAAGCACATTGACTGGCACATTGTAGATGATTTGTGAACACTGCGAATTATTAGAATTTTGTGGCAGCAGAGAATCAACCCCTTTATTGTTTGATAATTCTATAATATATAATGCACAGTACACACCATATAATAATTGTTCCACAACATACACTCTTCTGATGTATGAAGTAATAGCATTTTTACAGTGTCATTGATGGAATCATTTCTGAACTTTGCCACAAATATGAACAATGATATATAGCAGCATTTAACTTCTGTGTTTATTCCCCTTGTTTTCAAATTCTACTGTTAAAGATGCTATTGTGAATTTGAAGTTGTAATGGAAACTCAGATTTCAATCAAAAAGAATTTCATAATCAGATGTTTCTAAGAAGATGGATATATTTTCTGTAGAACATTTATTATTAAGTATAATAATTTACAGCATTAGTTAGACATTTGAGCCCTAAATATTCTTTTCTACGAGCTATTGTCAAATGTTCTCAAGAACATCAATAACTATTTTATTAATTAAAAACAGAAATATTAATGAATTATTTTTGTTGTCTTGTAGATCTGAACCAATGAAGAAGTATTAGTGGTTAGTGGCTTGATTTTATATATTTTTATTGAAATAATTTTGTCACTTTACCATCTTTATATTAAAATATGCATAATTAAATTATGTTTCAAATTAAATGATATAAATAAATTTTCCTTTTCATAACTGGTTTGAAAAATATTGTTTTAGTGCTTCTTAACCTGGATTTTAGATATGAAATACTGTATTTTTAATTTAATAGACCATACAGACATTTAATACTAGCTAGAGAAAAAGATGTTAATGGTATTTTCCAGTTATATTTAATCTGATACATTGAAATTGTTAAACATAGAATCCATTGGTGTATAAGTTTACGATATGTATACTAGCAGTAATTATACCCACATTTCATTTTGCTTTGTACAAACATTCCTGAAATTAATAAAATGGATAATATAAATTAGTAATTTTGGATATCCAGTATCTATCTATCTATCTACCTATAAAAATATCCCAGGCATTGAAAAGACTGAACTTTTACTACTTGATGTTGATTTGGAAAACAAAATACCTTAAACTTTTGATCTGTTTCTTGTTATTGAAAGTTGGGTGAAGAAAAAGAAGCATCTCTTGTTAACAAAAATACCCACCATCTCACCCCAGGTTTATTCTGCATGACTTAACTGGCAAGGAGAAGAACTTGTAAAGCTATGCAAGTCTCCTCTTGACAAATAGAAAATGTATAAAAGAACACTAAAATGGAAATGTACACCAGAATACACTAGTACAATAAGGTTCTTTAAAAAAAGAAAGTTTCTAATGCTTTATAAATGTTCATCTTTTGATAGATAGGCCTGGTGGGGTTATGTTTGCCTCACTGAATAGTATATGACACTTGGCAGAACATGTATAAGAACAGCCTAGAGCATGATTTCCCATGTGCTCTTACCCAACTCCCACAGATACTGTCTGACTCACAAACAGAATGGGAGCTTCCCCCCAAACTAAACCATTGCTGACCTTTAAATCCTCAGCATACTGAAGGACTCCGGAAGAATTTGGCTCTTTTTGTGGAAGCACAAACTGAAACATTTAGTTTTAATGTTTGAAAAAGTATGACCTGGGCCTGTTTTCAGACTTCTATTTTGTCCTTGCAATAAAGACTACTACTTTAAACCACAACACGGGAGCTGTTGATAACTCTGGATGCTGATGCCTGCAGGGCACTGATAGATGATTCATAAATCTTTTCCAAATGGCGTTCTTGATATTTGCCCACTGGGTCTCTGGAAGCATTCACTAAACTTTTCAATTTTGCTTCAGAAGTTCAACGTAATAGTTTTTTCTCTCCCATTCCTGCTTTGGTAGCAAGTATGTCTTCCACGTAGGATGTACTTATTTCCTACTATTGAAATTTTTCAAAGTGTGATACCATCACACTTGCATAAGAAGTGTTTGATAAAAAGAAAAATCACAGTTGTTGGCTATGACCTCAGAAAACAAATATAATCATGATGTGTGAGGACAGCTTTAGGTAATCTGCATTTTGAAAAAGCTCCTCAGGAAATTTTTATGTACAATAAAGATATATGCAAAAAACTTTGTACTCTTCTAACCCTTTCTGACAATTTCCCCCACTTCCAGACCTGTATTTCTTTCTCCATACTCTAAAAAAGAGAGATGGGCAATGTCTTAATGGATGTAGCAACTGCATGTTACTTCCTTTGTAACTTTACTGAGACAACTCCTTATATTACATTTAAGCCTACATCGTACTGGCCAACTCTCATGACTTAGGACATCCTTAGTTGTTCTTTTGATTCCTATTGTTGAAAACTATGATTGTACACTTGTGATAAAATGTTTCTAAATAACAAAATCTGAACAACTGGGCAGCCCACTTTCAGAATCCTATTGCTAAGTTTACACCCAAAAATACCAGTCAAAAGTAAAGTATTCAAACTAGTAGAAAGGTAGTGTAAGACATTCACAGACACATTCAACTTAACTGAATGTATATGTTATGTTTCAACTGATTTCAGTTAACTACTGAACAAGCACAACTACAAGTAGCCTGGTAATTAAATATGGAGAAAAAGTGGAGTTTCAAACGGAAACGCATTTGCACTATCCAACAATGATGTAATAAAGAACAAGGAAATTAATAATGAAGTACTTTTTTTAAGAAAAGGGGAACCAGATGGTCAGCTTTGTCTACTTAGAAAATATTTGATATAGCTTATACTAATCAATTAACCTGCAGTTACATACTGAAAGAAAGTAAAAAAGATGGGAAGTAGAATAAAATTTATTGATATTCTACTTGTGCCTGATTCTATATATTTAATTGTCAGAACACCACTGTTATAAAATCTGTCAAAAGCCTTGACAAGTGGTATAGTTGGAATCAAAATCTGACTCTAAAGCCTTGCTTTTTGGAGCTCTTTGATTTTCCAGCATTATGTGGGTAAGGCCACTGTTTCTGGTCCTCCCGTACCTGTCCGACCACACTTCCCACTACTGTATTTCTCAGTCCCTGAACTCGAACACATCTGGCTTTATTCTTCTGATTTTTCTACAAAATTTTTTATTGACAAAATTCAATATATAATAATAAGAGTACTTTTAGTAATATAGGTCTACTAAGGAGGAGAATGGAATTCTTTTTAGGGGGAAGATAAGGTTTTGCTTAATTGGAGCTTAAAGTTAGTGTTCTCCATCATCAAATAGATTGCAAATGTATATCTGTAAAAACCATTCTTTTCTCATGAGCCTAACGAAAACAAACATCTGTCCAGATTTGGTCTGTGGGTCATGGTTTGCAACCCATGGCTCAATTCCTGAAGTCTATATTCTGAAGGATAGGATTCAAAGGTTTTCCAAGATTTGGCTACAATTTACTACCTTTCCATCCTATTTCCCACTACTTCCATTACATAATACTCTAGTCAAACTAAAATACTTATCATTCACTGTAAACCACCTACATTTCCCCAGATTCACCCCTTTATTCATGCTGTTCCCAACATGAGCTCTCAATATCAAAGTAGTGCCAGGTTCTGCTCAAATGACACCTTCAGTTTATTCCTGAAACTCCAGTTGGAATTGACCCTTTATTCCTTTGAAAACTCACAGGACAGGTGTTGCCAGTTTCAGATCACTTGTACATGTTTTATTTCTCGTACTAGACTCAGATTCTAGAGCACAAGTACTATGGCTTGTTCATTCTGGTATTTCTCGCAGTATATAGCGTGAACAGATGTTCAAGAGAAAATTGTAGAATTCAAGATTGAACACAGAGGGAGAATGATTCATGTTAAGCTTCCTGCTAATGCTCTATTCTGAGCTGCTTCCCCCTCCCCTGTTTCACTTCCAATCCACTTGTAACTAGCTCCCTGTATTAAATTCCTTCGATTTATTCACATGACATGAGCTGTTTCTCTGACAGATATAATTAATATAAGTGCATATAAGCCACAAGAATTAATGCCACTCAATCATCCATAAAAGTACAAGGAAGGAGAGCACTGAAACTAAAAAGTTCCTGAAGCAGTAAGTTAGATCTGAGTTTTCCACATTTTTTATTCCTCTTATAAAAATGTGCCAAACTGTTCTGTTTCCAGTGTTTTTACATTTGCTATTTCTTTAGCCTTCCATCTCATGACTCAGGTCTCAACTCAAATGCCCCTTCCTCAGGGAAGCCTTCCCCTGACCACTCTAGCTAACAAAACCCCTTCATTCATTTGCATTCATATTACTCACTATACATTGCATTTACCATATTATGTATCAGTGCCTGAAATTATTTATTGAACTTTTAATTTTCTGTCTAGTACTGAAAACACTGTCTTGAAATAAAAGTCTCTCTCATTCCCTCTCCCTCCCTCCCTCTCTCTCTGTCTCTCTCTGTCTCTCTCTGTCTCTGTCTCTCTCTCTCTCTCTTCTCTCTCTCTCTGTCTCTCCCCCCTCTCACTCTCGCCCTCACTCTCTCTTCTCTCTCTCTCTGTCTCTCCCCCCTCTCACTCTCGCCCTCACTCTCTTTCTGATGATAGAGAGATAGATAGATGATAGATAGATAGAATGTACCTATCTATAACTAATGAACTGAATATTTTTTGAGTGAAAAAAATAAGGCTTTTCTTGTTAAGGAGCTTAAAATATAACTGTAAGACAAGATCAGTTACTATACAGTACACCTAACAATTAAAAGCAGTGCATACTGTGTGGAACTTTCTACTAAATTATTCAGAAGGCAGAGGTTGGTGATATCTATGAACCTAAGGAATGTGAATATTACTTATTTTTGCAGAGTGTTACAGCCTATCATATATTTTATTTTATTTGAGTTTCACAGAAGCAGTGTGATATACAGCAAATTAGCCAATATTTTTACAGAGAGGTTAAAGGATATTAAATGCACAAATCCAACAGTAAAATACGGCTCCCTAAAGAAGATAGAACTTGTGGAAGATATTACCTCCTTTTGTTTATTTTTCAGAAATATAGAAATACTCAATTGGGAAAAGTACGTCAAATGAGGAGCTAAAAATAAAAAACCTGCTACTATTAGGACATGTATGATATTTTTTGATATTTAGTTTGTTAAAAACATCATAGATTTATTTCCTAAAATAAGAAATTTGTTTTTATATGTATAGGAGTTTATACAGATATTCTTTCAGTATATTCCAGTAAATCAATGGAGCTAGAGTAAGATGTCACATAAATATGTTTAGCCACTGGTTTCAAATAAAGTTATACAATGGAAACATCTGTTTTCAAGAAACATACTTGTGAAACTAACATCACGTGGACGAAATTTATATTTGCCCATTTTATATGTACAGATAATCAATTAAAAGGTGTTGAAAATGGCTTCTATATGCATAGTTCTGTGCATGAGGCCTGGCCCAGAACTGACCTATTAGATGGCATCTGTTCAGAGCCTAGAGATGAAAACAATCTCAGATGTTTCACATGTAAAGGATAATTGGTAAACTGGTAAATTCACAATCTCTCAATGATTCTTTTCTTTTTTGGGGGACATCCTCCTGTGGTCTGATTTTTACCCAATATTCCAGAGCCATTTCTGCCAGTGATGAAAAACTAGAGATGTGGTTGCTTAGATACAACAAATCCTGTATAGCCAAGGGGAATCTGAAGGTCAAAGAGTGAATTAGATTGATGTGTTGCTCTTGTTTGAAAGCAGAATTTATTTGTTTTGCTGATGAAGTAGGAAAATATGGACAGCCAAGGAAACGAAGATACACTATTTTTGCTATAGAATGAAATTCACCAAAAATAATAGATCAGGAAAAGAAATACTGGCTACTATATAGTAATAATCCACTTAGAATTGAGAGACTGTGAACCGAAACATTTACTATTTCTTCCGCCAAAATGGGTCGAGTGACAGTTTCAACTGAGGAAAAATCCCACACTAACCATAAATATAAATAACTGCTCAAGGTCAAGCAGAATGACATAACACTGGCTTAGGGGCAAAGCTAGAAATACAGTGGAGCTAAGTGCTGAGCTCACTACATAAAAACAACCTTTGTGTAAAAAGGTATCTCCTTAAATCTATTTTTGAAACACCTGTTTATGCACTTAATTTTTTCTAACAAAATAAAATAACTTGATAATAAGAAATAAAGACAATAAAATAATAACCAGTATGAATAAAGTCTCAATAGGGACAATATTTTTCAATAACTCTGATAGCCATACTTCTCCAAAAATCTTGTCTAGCAAATACTATTATGAAACACTAATTTTAATGCTAAAGCTCACAATACAAAATCTTGATATAAAACTAAAACCTTTTTTATTTTCTATTTAGCATTTGTGTTTCTTATTTCGACTTGAAATAAGAAATGTGTGCGCTCTAACATGAGCAAATTAAAATGACACTTTCTTTTGCCATGTATTCTTTAAAGCTTTCTTATTCACTTTCAATCTTATAAAATGTATGTATTATAGAAAACCTTCTTGAAAAATTATACAACTTAAGCATTTGAGAAAACAGTGACCTAGAATTACTTAAAAGTAATCTTCACCATAATGGAATGCTGCAGGAGGACTGAAAGTTTCACTTTTAGAAAATAACAAATTGCACGGCTTTTTAATAGGCCTTGACAAAATAGGCCACAGCCCTGGATAGAAAATTACTTTCAACATTGACCCTCTTGCCAATGTATTGAATTCTTCTGCTTGCCCCTATCAGAGGTTGCCTAAGATTTAGCTGGAGCTGTGTCCTGAGAGACCTGAAAGGGATCAGAATCAGAATGTACCTTGTTTGTGGTGGCAGCATAAGGAGATGAGAAGAAATTATCATGGATGGTATAGGAGAGTCAAATCAAAGTAAGTGTGTAGTGAGTGTAACCAATTTCAACTAGGCTATATCGGGAGAGTAGTGGTCACACAAAGTCAAATGAGATAGAGACAGAGAGGAGATGAGAAGCAGTAGAAAGCCAGCAGAGAGGCAGCAGCATGGAGCAGTCCCTGAGTAAATTTCAGCAATGTTTAATTGTAATCCTTATGATTTTCCACTACTGTGGTGGGCCATTTAAATAAGCCAAAGTGATATGGACAAGGACATTGCTATATATTGATTCTTCTTTGGGTGTTTCCTGAAACCTAGAGAACTCTGTAGGATATAGACTCAATTTAGTTCTAGAAACTCATTCTCTGTGTTGCTTTCTTGTAAACTCTTTACCACTTTCAGAAATCCCTGGGCCAAGGGGTAATGAACTTAACAACAAAAAAGTCTCAGTCCTTCCAGAAGAGAGATCAAGGAAATGGAAATGATGATTCCTTCTGTATAAAATATAAATGACTTTAATCTAGACTAAAATAAAAAAAAAAACTTTCCTAAGAATTGTAAAGATTAAGATGGAGTTTTTTATGATAGTGTCAGGAGCATGGCTGCTCATTTTATGCCACTAGAAGTAAGGGAGATTGTAGGAAAGAAAGAAACCATGAACTTTATTTTGAAGAATCATTACTTACATAGTGAGAGTACTGATGTTTATAAGTAATATAAAATCACAATATACTTTTAAACAAATACTGAAGAATAAAATAATATTTTAAAATACAATGAATACCAGATTGTCATATATTAGATTAACTGTAAAAATTAATTATAGTTTTGTCACTACTATGATTTACATACATGCCCCTTCCTAGGAAAGATGGTAGAAAGCCATTTTTTTTAAATATTCAATTTGTACACAGCCAAGGGTTACCAAAATAAGGTCACTGCACTCATTAATTTTGGTAGTTTTTTATTTAATATAATATTTTGGATATTCAGGTATACCATAATACCATTACCAATATTTAGCTCTCTCTTCTCAATGGTTAGAAGAATTATTTTAATTCTTTTTATCTTAGTAAATTCATATGAACATCCAAAACATTTGTAACAATCGTTTTAATGGGCATCTCTGTGTTGATTCTTATGTTCTTATGTTTTTAAATGGTTTAGGCTTTATTGTTTACAATGATTTCTACTGTTGGTTTTGACAGATAACCTTCATAATATTTAAGCAGTTATTTTACTTATGAGCATGCTTTCTATCTAAATGTTGACTATTAATTGGTCTTAAACTTTTTAGGGACACAACATCTACAAAATATTTGTAAACCATTTAGAGAAAAACTATAAAGAAATGCAACTTTAGAAGGAAATGCAGCTCACTACATACAGAATAGAAAATCTATGAGATCTTACCTACATTAGGTTAACCATTAGCTATCAAAAAGGTAGAGAGATTTTCAGTTACATTAACACTTTAAACATCTGTATAAAAAAGATATTAATACAATTAGTGTATTAGTGAATAACATAGATTATGGAAATATACTGCCATCTATCAGAATAAAGCCTAATACCTAAAATAATACTAATATAAGCTTAATAATAATAATACTGCTTCAAATAGATAAGAAAAAGAAAATGACCAATTGGGAAAATTGACAAAATTATGAATAGACAAATCACAGATGGGTTAATCATATGACCTATAAACATTTGAAAAAATGTTCAGATTCATTAGATTTTTGAATGTAATGAATGAAACTATTTTAAAAAATGTATTTGACCAATACCTCAGGATCTTTAGATATTTCCAACTGGTATTTTCTGAAAAGAAAAGTAAAATACCTAAAAAGGTGTATATAATATTTCTATTCTGAAGAAACACATACATACACATACTAAACATTTTATTATGTAAGTATTAAGAATTGAATGTTAGAGTACATATCAGTCAGTGCTGGGGGAAGAGAAGAAAGAAGGAGTACAGAAAGCAAAGAGGGAAAATAAGCACAAAAAAAGATTTCTATGAATAAAACAGCAGGTATGAGTATGTGGGAAATTATCTAACTTTATTTGCAGAAATAAATGAATTTAAAAATAGCTATCACTATATGGTAGGATGTGAAGAAATTTTTATTTCCTTCCTTATAACTGAATACATTACAATAAGTATAATTTTAATAAAAAACAAATAATAGTATTTATTTTCTCAAATAAATCAAAGTTATTTACCCACTATCTTCTTCATGGATCTTAAGAACCCATATGCCAATGACAGTAAAGCATGCCTTCCCCTTCTCATTACCCTGGCCTTTATCTAACGTCTTTGGGTAGGGAGAAAAATGGTGAAAAGTGATTCTTCTCATATAGACAAGAGGCAGATAAATACTTTGCATGGTCTGGGTCTTAGAAACAGACTGAGATTTTTTCACATTGTTTATTGTTGTATTTAGCATGGTATTCAACTGGTCAGAATGTTGATACTGGCTTGAGAACCGTTCCTACATTTATCCTGTCAGGATGCTGGGTGTTGAAAACAAACCCCACTCAACTGAGCCACAAGCCACGGAGACCACTGATTTATGTTTTTCAATGCTGCCAATCTAGTGAAAAATCAAAGGAGGTGGAGGTGGCATGGGAAATTAGTGTCACTGATATTTTTTTCTTCTTTCTTATCTATAAATCTAATAAATACCCTGTATTGGTTAAGTTAATGTTCACTGCTATAAAAGATGAATATCCAAATTTCTGTGGCCCAGTATAATAGATGCTAATTTCTCACTCAGGGAAAGTGTAAGGTCTCATTCAATGACTCAGGCTGATGGAGGTTCTCTCATTTTCTATTCGTAGTTTCCCAGACCATGCTAGGGGGAGAGTGGAATATTTTATAGGAGATTTTACACAAGAGAGGGAATTTAGCTCCTAAAACTGAGTTCCTGATTCACTCACTGAATAAACACTTCTTGGAATCTAGCACACTTATTACTGGCCTGGAAGTTAGGATACAAGAAAAATCTTTAACATATGGCCCAGCTTCTCAGCACTTATGTTCTATAGAGTGAAAGAGTTATGAAGACCACTGATTCTGTCTTGTGGTCAAGGGCATCTTCATTGATTAAGCTATTCCTTGATTAATAGTATCTTCCAAAAACTAGTATGGGAAGAATGTCTGTGACTTATTTTTTAAGGGTATTTCCTCACCTGCTTTGGCTACAATAGCATACTTGACACTTTCTCTATTCCCAAGATCCTTAGAACATAACCTGCACTAAATCTGAGTACCTCTCAGTAATTTTTCTTATTCTAGCAAGAATAGCTGCATTCTCTCAATACCATAATGATGAAAAAGTGAGCAACTGCAAATTTAATTTGGAGTATATGTAAGAAACATTCAATTAGTTCAAGTTGTTAAACAGCATATGTTCAGCTTTCAGTGAAGGTGAACTAATGAAGATGAATGAGAAACTGAAAGAAAACAATTCAATATGTGTTTTTTGAGAAACAATATTATTAAAAAGCATGTGTTTTCTACTGAACAAAAGCAACTGACCTTTTCCTCAAACTGACAGTGAGGTGTATCAAAACAGCTTTGGAAAGAACAATGAATACCGTTTAATGAATCAGAGAGAAGAGGGTATAGCATACTTTATTCTGGCAATAATATTCTAGGCACTGAAAGTTTTAAAAAAAGATGAAAAGAATTGCATAGGTATCTGATCATGGTGTTTATTAAAATTGCTTTCTCTATATATGTCAAGCTTTATAGAATTGTCTCCAACAGAATAACTTTGGTGAAAGCCGTGTGAAATGCATTATGAAATATGACTGTTCACTTGGTATGCAGGTATCATCTCATATGCAATTCAGGCAAAAGTGAGGAATTCAATTGAAAGTTCCATTTTTTATAATTTGATGATTGTGATTAAAGAACCATAAAAAATTTCTCTTTGACATTTCATTTTTCCTTCACAAAAGCAGACTACTACAATTTCTATAGTTTTCTTTCCTCTTAACTATGGGGTTACATATCAATGTTGGGTTTCATTTTTTTAGGGATAAGAAACCTATAATCAACTACTTCTGGAGAACCACTTTATCAAGGCCTATAAATATATTAAAAGTTCAATATGTTCTATAGAGATTTTTAAATGATACGTATAATAAATTTGGGAATGATCATTTTTATGATTATAACTGTAATTTTAAAATATGTCACCTAAAGTGATTTATTGTACATTTTGTCTTAGAAATGTTCATTCTGTCTTTGAATTCTTTTAACACATTGTATTGTGAAGTAATCAAATGAAGTGGCTTATTGGATAGTCATTTACCTTTGGTCTTATATTCCTCATAAGATTCTTATTCCGTTGAGAAAGGGAGGGCTTTCTCTCTATCATTGTATCCACTACAGCAACAAGCACATTGCCCAGAACATAGTAGGTGTTTGGTTATTGTCTATTAAATAAATGAACAAATTTAAAATTTTGACAGTCATCATTCTTGATGTCTGTTTTTAAAAAAGCACTTTCTGAATTATGTCAGCTATTTTCTTAGTAGCCCTAGGAATTCTTTGGAAGAGAGTAAGTATCAGTGGGGAGCTGAAGCTATAAAGGCACTATTTTCCCTCCCAAAACTTCAATCAGAATATCTTCATTGTTGTTTATTTTTAAAGGAACTTTAACTATAGTATAATAAGAATTGTATCAACTGGATTTTCCACAATGATTCTAACTTAGGTGGTGCTTAATAATAATAATAAATTTCATTGTATCATTTTGTAAGAAAAACAGACATTATAAAGGATTTGACTTTGCTTTCTACTTTCCTGCTAATAATCGTAACTTAATAAAGAATTACCTGGTGACTACTTAGTGTCAGGAAATGTTTCAGGCACTTGGGCTATAATAGTGAACACAGTAGGCCCTGCACTAATAAAAAGCTCATTTTAATGAATTTTATAAATGAAGTCAGAAAATAGCAAACAAAAGAAATAAACATATGTCAGATGTTAATGAGTGCTGTAGAAAAAAAAAATGAGTGTCAGAGGTGAAGGGCACCCTGGAAAGTGAAAGATTGCTGTTTTATATAGGTTGGTCATAAAAAGGCTTTTTGTAAAGTTAACATTTGAGAAAGTGCTGAAGAAAGTGAGAGAGCCAGCCACGGGGAATACCCTGAGAAAGGGAGTACCAAACAGAAGGAACATCAGACAAAGGGCCTGAGAAGAAGCACACATGCTATGCTTGAGCAACAGTAAGGTATGTGGCTTGAGTAGAAAGAACAATGACAGGCGAGTCACAGGAGATGAGGTCAGAGGTAGCCACAGTCAAGCTCCTGGAGGATCTGAGTTTAAGAGCAGATGGTAAGCCTTCTTGTGCAGAAGAAGCTGAGAATTCCTAGTAAAGCAAAATTGCAGTCTCTCTAGAAATGGTGTATGATTATAGTCTCCAACTGGTGGATTCTCCAAAGACTCTTGTTTCCATGTAGATGGACTAATACGTAAAACTTGCATATATATCACCAAGTATTCCTAGCTAATGTTTTGACAAAAAACACAACATCTACAGTGCAATCACTATGTACTGATGTTTACATATATCATGACATTTAATTCTCATATAAAACCTATGTGACAGATCAGTGGTAGTATAATTTTCACACTATGGATGATAAAGCAGAGAATTATAATGGTTAAGAAAATTTGTGTAAGTTTAGAGCTAAAAAGTAGAACAAGGACAGAAATTAGGTTTGTCTGATCTAAACTTACTATGGTAATCATTTTGCAATATATACATGTCAAGTCATTATGCTGTATACCTTAAACTTACAGTGTTAAATGTCAATTGCATCTCAATAAAACTGGGGGAAAAAATCCACGTTTAAAAAAAAATAAAATGCCAGAGAGAGAAAGGAAGAGAGGAAGGAGAGATTATGAACACATCATTTACTGGTGACATCCTGTATGTCAGGTACCATGACAGGATTTTATACATACTATTTCACTCCTGAATATATGAGGACTGAGATATAAAGATGTGATCAGAAACTATAAACTGAATTTCTAATTAGCTCTCAACCATCTAGGATTAATGGCCTACAACAGTGTTTTTCTAACTATTCTCTGAGAAGTAATAAGATTTTTGCCAATAGTCATGATGATTGGAAAGAGGGATACTCCCAATAACCTAGGCCACTTCTGCTTCATCCAGAGTAGCTCCATTTGATTCTGCTTTATACCAGGGATTCCTCATAAGATTTAATTAACAATGTTTTAAAATATCTGGCTTAATAGATCTTGCAGAGAATCACATGTGCCCTGCATTGACTAAGAGTTCTCTCTAATGATGTACCTGGGTGGGGTCCTTAGTGCAAAACCCCCACTCAAGGACATGCATTTTGTCAGCTCAGGTTGCCATATCAAAACATCATAGATTGAGTGGTTTAAAAAACAGATGTTAAAAAAAGTAAAAATAAATAAAAAACAGATGTTTATTTTCACAGTTCTAGAGGCTGAAAAGCACAAGATCAAGGGGCTGGCAGATTTGGTTCCTGGTGAGGGCCCTTTTCCTGGCTTATAGATGGCCACCTTCTCACTGTGTCCTCACATGGTAGAAGAGAGAAAGACCTTTGGTCTTTCTTTTTCTTTTTATAAAGACACTTAGTGCATCATAGGTCCCCCACCCTCATGACTTCATTTAAACCTAAGTACCTCCCAAAGGCCCCATCTCCAAATGCTATTACATTGGGGATTAGGATTTCAAGGTATGAGTTTTGTAGGGGACATAATTTGGTCCATAGCATATTTACTCCTTCAATTAACACTTAAGCTGAGTGCATGCCCTTTATGATTATTTACAGGTACATTTCTTCTTTTCTCTAACATTTCCACTGAATAATTAAATTTTCTTTCCCAGCATTTTATGTCATAATCTGCAATCTTTTCAATTCACCTGAATATTCAAGTTGAATATAAATTCATTTCCGGTGATCCCTAAAAGTTAACAGACGATACTACAAGGAACACCATTTAGATGTAGCTTTTTTAAAAAAGTAAAACTACAATTTGATATAATTTCATTTCTTTATACTGATATTTTCTTGATAATGCTATTATATATATATTATATATATGTGTGTGTGTGTATATATATATATTTTTTTGTGTGTGTGTGTGTGTGTGTGGTACACGGGCCTCTCCCACTGCGGAGCACAGGCTCCAGACACGCAGGCTCAGCGGCCACGGCTCAAGGGCCTAGCCGCTCCGCGGCATGTGGGATCTTCCCAGACCGGGGCACGAACCCGTGTCCCCTGCATCAGCAGGCGGACTTTCAACCACTGCGCCACCAGGGAAGCCCTATTATATATTTTTGGTTCTAATTACTCACATGGACAATGAATATATGAATTGGCTGATTTCTGTATATTTGGTTCTAAATCACTATATATGATTAAAACGCCCTCTATATTAAGGAAAGAAATGAGAGTCAAAAATATTTATCAATGAAGTCCATGCAAACAGCTAAGTTTTTCCAAAAAGTGAGACTTTGAGAAAAGACTAGTCAGACAATGGATTTTAATTTGACCCTTTTTAAAAACTGCAGCTATTTATTTAATATAAAATTTTTAATTGTTTATATTTCATTAACATGTGATGTTCTTACATATAAGATATTGATCTTATTCCCTTCTCCCCACCACAAGCGTTATATTTTTCTCATGGGTACAGGCCTTTATTTTTAATCAAGTATTGGACTTAGCAAGCATTATTTAGCAGTTCCTTGTCTTTACCTACTTAACCAATAGAGGAAGTTTATAAGATACAAATTAATAAAATGCAATGATCCTTACACTCACTATTTGCTCTCAAATCATTCAAGAGTTTAAATATATAAAATACATCTTTGTTGTAGTATATTTTGGGGACACATGCCAATAGAAATAAAAACCTTAGCTCTGACAGATGCCCACCACACAATCTGATTATCATCCTTAAAGCCAGATTGTACAACACTTACTCCCATGTAGGAAAGGAAACCTGCTACCACACCTCCTACGCAGTAGCAAAGAAATGTGAATCATCGTTTGAAATCATGCCTGCTGGTCATCATAGCGTTTAAGGCCCCAGGGGCACTTAGGTTATAATTTTAATTTTGTTTATAGCTATATACATATATATTTTCTATTTATAGCTCACTCAGATTCAATTAGGTAGCCTATTATTTGATTAATTATACAGCTATCAAATCATTCAAGGCTCTCACTGTTGCACAACAGTGGGAAATCCTTCTTTCATCACTGTATATATGCAACTATTTGTGGTCTAAATGAATATTCTAGCAATTAATATTAAAATTATTTCTATCAGATATGTTAATATGATGACAATGACACATTCCTAAAGTAAAATCAATAGATAAGTTTTTACTGTAAAAATGTTTTTAAATATAATTCTTTAAATCTTAAAATATCATTTATGGATGAAAGTAGCATATAGGATTTCATTGAATATTTTAAGACAAATCTCCATTTCCATACAATTGGATTACTGACTCTTACAAAATCAACTAAAGACACACCATATCTTTCTTGGAAATTATTCTCAAAATATTTTTGGGTATGCACCTGGTATGATTTCAAGTTATTGTCATTGACAATGGACAAGTGTATGAGAGGGGGAATAGTTTGAGAATAGGAGACTTTTTTTTGTTAACTTGATTATTCAACGAATGTTATCAAGTAAACATAATGCAGACCCCTATGGGAGATAGAATCTAAAATTAAAATAATTTGATAATGCCATAAATGATTTAAGTTTTTACAAACGAGATAGGTTTTCCAAAGTGGGACACAGAGATAATCATGGTTTTTCTTACTATCATGCATGCAAAAGCACACCAAAGTGGGACACAGAGATAATCATGGTTTTTCTTACTATCATGCATACAAAAGCACACCAAGCTCTTCCCTTGGCGGCCTTATAGAAAAAAGGAAATTTCTACATCCTCAGGAAGCAATTATTAATCTCAATTTATCTGCCATCACAAAACCATACTTAATAATGTAGTACAATTAGATACAAATTCATTTAGTACTTTTAAATTTCTATAAACTGTTAATAAAAAGTATTATTGAAAACTATTTTTGAGAATATTGACCAGAGAAGAGACAAATTATAGTACACAAAGGAAAATATCTTGGCTAGTGAATTGATCATTAGAATGTATTAAGTTAGTGAATTTAGCAAAAAGTTTACAGGTTAATGAAACTATTTTACATAAACATTTCCTCTAATCCAAGTGTAAAACAGTTAAAAGCCAATAAGAAGAGGGAGCTAAGTAAAGCTATATTTGTTAACATAAGACACTTGTATGTTACTATAGTTCAAAGAAAAATTACAATGGTAATAATGTTATAATTAGAACCAAACATTATTGAAAATGCCACATAAAAAAGGAAAAACCTGTTGAATACAGAAAAAACTGAAATTATTTAGGAAATATAAATACACAAAATAGGTGAAAATAATATAGGAGCAGAAATAAATGAAAGAGAAAAATAAAATAGTACATTTAAAAAAAAGTGATTCTCTAAAAACACAAATTAAACAGACAAGCTTCTAGTCAAACCGACTATTAGACAAAAGAAAAAGGAGAGAAAGACACACAGCAGGATATTAAATGATTAATGAAATGAGAGCCATAACTATAGGTATAGCAGATTTTAAAAAAGATATGAAAATATTTTATCATCAACCAACTTTTCAATATACAGATAAAAGACACTTTTACACAAAAACAATTGAACAAAAGTGACTCAAGAAGTATAAAAAAATAAACAATTACCATACACAGATCATCAATAGAATGAATGAATGAATGAATGAATAGATAGTCAATGTCTATCCTTCCTAAAGTATAGGCCTGGCAAGTTTGACAGGTGAACACAAACCACATGCTTAAGTAAGAACTCTCAATTATAAGTGCTTGCCATTTTAGAATACACCAGCTATACTCCTGACTCAGAACTTTACACTGGCTGTTCCCTCTGGAACATCCTTTTTCTTCCATCTCTAAACTTTGTTTGTCACATTCTCAATGAAGTTTACCGCGACCACTCATCTAGTGTTCTGTCATTTTCTCTGGTTCCCCCAAGCCTTCTTGATGTCCAGAGTTTAGAACAGGATTCAGGACATAATAAGCAGTCAGTATTACGTACTGATTATTTTTTGATGAGCATGCATACCTTAGATTCCAAACTTGAAGCAGGTGGTAAAGAAATTAAATTATAGGCCAATTTTTTATTTGAGTTTATAAGTATAAAATATTTAATAAAATATTAGCAAACTCAATTCAGTAATATGTACTTATTTGTATGTGTATGTATATGTACGTGTGTAGAAAGTCACCATAAGCACACACTTGTATTCCAGGAATGAGTGGTATGTTAATATTATACAATGTATTAATGTAGAAAGTCACCATAAGCACACACTTGTATTCCAGGAATGAGTGGTATGTTAATATTATACAATGTATTAATGTACTTCTTCATATTCACAGATACGGGATCTAACCCCTAAACCTTCTCAGTAAACAGAAAAAGCTTTTAAGCATTTATATTTACTTATGATAAAGCTTCTTAGCAAATTAGAAATAAATGACACTATAATAATTGCTTTAAAGTAGTTATAAAACCTATAGTAAATGTCATACTTAAAAATTAAATGTTAGAAACACTCCCTTTAAAATAAAGAACAAGGCAAAGACGACTGGAGATATGACTCTTTTTCAGATAGTATAGTATTAAGGATATTAACCATATGAAGAAATAAAAGACATATGGATCGGAAAGAAAATATAAAATGTCATTATTTATAGGCAATAAAGTTCTCAACAGAGAGATTACAAAATAAATTAAAAAGTATTACAGTCAAGAAGAGACCTCAGCAAGTTTGGTGAAAACAAAATAGACATGTAAAAATTGTCAGTGTTTCTATGACTCTGCAGTAACTATTAAAAATTAACGTTGAGAAGAAACAATTTTTTTTTAATTTAAAATGTACAAAGTGACATCAGCAAGATGGCAGAGCAGGAGATACCAGCCTTCATCTCCCCCACAAAACATAATAGCTATCCACAAATAAATACAGCTCTTGGAGGGCTCAGGAGTCCAGTTAAGAGCCTACAGCAACACAATGGGGCAAAACATGAAGAATAACCCATGGGAAGTATGGCTGGGGAAACTGGCATGGCTGAGACGTCAGTAACAGCAAAGAAGGAAGAACACAGAAGGATGGGAGCTATGAATGTCAGCCATGAGGTGGTGCCATCTCAGTCCCCAGTAGCCTACTCTGTGGAGGTTCCTGGCAGCCTTTGCTGCTGAGGACATCAACAGCCTCCATAACAGCTACGGATATTTACAATTTAATATTTAAAGGCAGCTTTCACAGAGAAGAATCCCATAGTATTCATCAGCATGGACCTCAGGGTCTGCTCTCCAAAAGACAGCAAAAGCTTTTGCCACAGAAGTAACCAAAGCCCACCGCTACTGAAGACCCCTGGGAAGGAGACACTGCTGCACGTCCCTCAGAAGGAGCTGCTATTGTACTGCCATGGGATCAGGGCTGCCAGCCCCCACTGCCCCGCACAGGCCCAAGACCACAGAGCTATGGCTATTCCTTACATTCTACACTTCAGATCCTGACCTCAAGGCCTCTCTGTGGTGCCCGTGCTCCAGACCCTGGCTCTGCAGCCACTCTAGGTGTCCTTGTGCTTCAGACTCCAGCTCTGTGGCTGCTTTGCATGTACCCGAGTTGCAGGTACAGGAGCCAAAGCTGCTGCAGGCTATCCAGTGGCCCTGACACCAGAGCAGCTGTCCGTCACTCTATGTGTACCCATGTGTACCGATGTCTCTCATTGTCACTGTGGGTGAGTCAGGGCCCTGAACCCTGGAACTATGGTCACTCCACAAGCACTGTTGCGCCAGTCCCCAGCACCATGGCTGCTCTGCATGCACTCATGCCTCAGGCACTGGACCTATCAGCCCTGAGGGCCAGCTGTTGTGACCTCAGGGCTGTTATGGCTCTGCAAATGCCCGTTCTCTAGTCCGTGGTTCTGGGTCTGCATCACAGGCACCATGCATCAGAACCAGTGCCACTGAGGCAAGAAAGATAGGGCCAGGCCAAGGACAGCCTCCTCATGTACAGGCATTAGGCAGAAGGCAAAACTACCTCCTTGCTTTGCACTTAATGAAGCCATGATGCATGGAGGAATGGCATCTAAAACAGAAACTTTGTAGCACCTGAACAAGCAACTCTGATTATGAAAACAGTGGAGCATGTGAAATAAAGATGCACAGGTTACTGATGACTGCTGTACAACCTTCCACGTGTGGCAGACTATTAAGGGAAATTTTAACGGAAAACAGCTCTTAGAGTACATGTAAGGTGGCTGCAGGAGACAAATGCACACAACCGGGAGCTGATACAACCTGGTGCAATCCAGTCCACACCTCAATCTTCTCCTCAGTGAATACTCCACCCCTAATCAAAAAGACCCCCAACCATTCAAAGGGCTAAAATTAAGATAAAAAGGGGGATCAAAAAACCCTGCAGGATGCCCCTCACTAGCAAAGATGCCCGCACTCATCTCTGAGTGTGTCCTTTCACTTTTGCCTCAATAGACTGCTTCTTTATTCTCTTTGATCCTCAGCCTCAGTGTTTTGTTGTTATTGTTTTTGACTTTGTTTTTTTCCTTTGTGTTCTTCTCCCAAATTCTTTTTAGACAAGTTGAACAAGAGCTTGAACTTTTGGTAAAGCTTTTCCAGTATCACCACCACTACTGTCAGGGTGCCTGTAAACTGGAAAAATGAAAAATTCACAAATATATAGAAATTAAACAATACTTTCCTGAATAATCAATGAATCAAAGAAGAAATCAAAAGGAAAATGTTTTAAAATATCTTGAGAAAAATAATAATGGACACACAACACACCAAGACCAATGGGATTCAACAAAAGTCGTTCTAAGAGGAAAGTTTATAGTGATAAGTGCCTAATTTAAGGAAGAAAGCAAGATCTTATAAAAACAACCAAACTTTACACTTGAAGAACAAATTAAGCCCAATGTTTGCAGAAGAAAGGAAATAATATCAGAGAAGAAATAAATGAAATAGAGACCAGATAAACAATATAAAATTCAACAAAACTAGGAGTTAATTTTTTGAAAACATAACCAAATTGTCAAACCTTTAGCTAGACTAAGGAAAGAAAAAAAAAAAGAGAGAGAGAATACTCAAATAAATTCAGAAATGAAAGCAGAGGCATTACAACATACCAAAGAAATACTAAGAATCATAAGAAACTACATGAAAAATTATACTCCAACAATTTGGATAAACTAGGAGAAATGGATAGATTCCTAGGAATATACAACCTAACAAGACTAAATCATAAAGAAATAGGAAAAAAAAATTTGAAATCTGAACAGTCAAGAATTAGTAAGAAGACTGAATCAGTAATAAAAAAATCTACTAATAAGAAAAGCCCAGGACCAACAAATAAAAGCCCAAGATAAGATGGTTTCTTTGGCGAATTCTACTAAACATTTAAAGAATTAATATCAATCCTCTTAAACTTTCCAAAAGTCTGAAGAGGAAGGAACACTTCCAAACTCATTTCATAAGTCCAGCATTACCCCAATACCAAAGCTAGATAAGGACACTATTAAGAAAAGAAAATTAGAAGTCAATATCCCTAATGAACATAGATGTAAAAATCATCAACAAAACACTAGTAAACCAAATTCAGCAACACATTAAAAGAATCATACACCACAATCAAGTAAGATTTACTCCTGGGATGCCAGGATGGTTTAACATATGCAAATCAGTAAATGTGATACACCACAGTAAGACAATAATGATAAAAATCATATAATCACCTCAATAGACACAGAAACATCATTTGAAAAAAGTTAGTATCCTTTCATGATTAAAAACTCAAAACAAATTTGGTGTAGAAGAAATAATGTACCTCAATATAACAAAAGCCATATTTGACAAGCCCATAGCTAACATCATAATCAAAAGTGAAAAAACAAAACCTTTTCCTCTAAGATTAGGACAAGGATGTCCACTCCTGCCCCTTCTTTTCAACATATTAAAAGTACTAGCTAGAACAATTAGGATAGATAAAGAAATAAAAGTTATCTAAATCAGAAAGAAAGAAGTAAAAACTGTCTGTTTACAGATGACATAATCTTATAAATAGAAAATCCTAAAGACTTCACCAAAAAACCATTCAAACCAATAAATGAATTCAGCAAAGTTTCAGGATACAAAATTAACATAAAAAAATCAATTGTGTTTCTGTACCCTAACAATGAACTATCTAAAAGAAAATTTAAGAAAATAATCCCATTTACACTTGCATCAAAAAGAACAAAATACTTAGGATAAGTTGAACCAAGCAGGTGACAGACCTATACACTGCAAAATATAAGGCATCGATTAAAGAAATTAAAGAAGACATAAATGGGAATATAACCCATGTTCTTGGATTGGAAAAATTAATATTGTTAAAATGTCCATACCCACAGCCATCTAGGATTTATTGCAATCCCTAATCAAATTTCACTGTCAATTTTTAAAGAAATAGAAGAAAAATTCTAAAATTCTTATGGAACAACAAAAGACTTCAAATAGTCAAAATAATCTTGATTAGGGAAAAAAAAGTTGAAGGCAGTACACTTCCTAATTTCAAACTATATTATTAAGCTATAGTAATAAAAACAGTATGGCATTGGCATAAAAACAGACACATAGACCAGTGGAACAGAATAGAGAGCCTGGATGCAAACCCACATATATATGGTCAGTTAATCTTCAACAAGGGAGTTAAGAACTCCCTTAGGGAGTTGATAGTCTCTTCAATAAATGGTGTTGGGAAAACTGGAGAGCCACATGCAAAAGAATGAAACAGAACCCATATCTCACGCCACTCACAAAAATTAACTCAAAATCCATATAAAAACTTAAATGTAGGGCTTCCCTGGTGGCGCAGTGGTTGAGGGCCTGCCTGCCGATGCAGGGGACGCAGGTTCGTGCCCCGGTCCGGGAGGATCCCACATGCCATGGAGCGGCTGGGCCCATGGGCCATGGCCGCTGAGCCTGCACGTCCAGAGCCTGTGCTCCACGGCGGGAGAGGCCCACGTACCGCAAAAACAAAACAAAACAAAAAAACACACAAACAACAACAAAAAAACTTAAATGTAAGACCTGGAACTATTAAACGCCTAGAAGAAAACACAGACACTCCTACGCATTGAACTTCACAGTGAGTTTTGAATATGACACCAAAGCATAGGCAACCAAAGCAAAAATATGTAAGTGGGACAGGGACATCAAACTAAAATCATTCTACACAGTAAAGGAAACGATAAACAAAATAGAAATACAACTTATAGAATGGGAGAAAATATTTGCAAACCATGTATCTGATAAAAGGTTAATATCTAAAATCTATAATGAACTCCTAAAACTCAACAGCAAAAACCCAATAACCCAATTAAAAAATGGGTGAAGGATCTGAATAGACTTTTTTTTAAATGAAGATACACAAATGGCCAACAGCTACATGAAAAGTTGCTCAATATCACTATTCATCAGGGAATGCATATCAAAACCACAATGAGATATCATTTCACACTTGTTTGATGTATATTACCAAAAAGACAAGAGATAAATGCTTGTGAGGATACAGGGAAAAGGGAACTCTTGGGCACTATTGTTAGGAATGTAAATTGATACAGCTGCTATGGAAAACAGTATGGAGGTTCCTCAAAAAATTAAAAATAGAACTACTTTATGATCCACTAATCCCACTTCCAGGAATACGTCCAAAGTAAGCGAAATCAGTATCTAGAAGGGACATGTGCACTCCCATGCTCGCATGTTCATTGCAGCATTATTTATAATAGTCATGATATGTAAGCAACCTAAGTGTCTGTCATGTCTGTCAATGGTTGAATATATATATATATAATTAATATATTCTATTATACATAATAGAATCTTTCTTTAAGCTTATTAAAGAAGGAAACACTCCCACTCATGACTACATAGATGAAACCTGAGGTCATTATGCTAAGTGAAGTAAGCCAGACAGAGAAAGATAAATACTGTATGGTATAACTTATATGTGGAATCTAAAAACAAAAATGATGGTTGCCAGGGCCTAGGAGGTAGGGGTCATAGAGAACAAAGTTTCTGTCATAAGGTAAATAAGTCCTGAGGATCTAATATACAGTATGGTGATTTTAGCTAATAATACTCTATTCTGTAGTAAAATTTTTCTGACAGTTGGTCGTAAGTGTTCTCTCCCTTCCCCAGAAAAGGTAACTATGTGAGGTGACAGACAGGTTAATTAATTTGATTGTGGTAATCATTTCACAATGTATATGTATATAAAACCATCATGTTGTACACTTTAAATATATATGACTTTATTTGTCAATTATACCTCAATAAAAAAAATTAAAAAGAAAAAATAAAGTGTACATACATAGTACTTATTATGTGCCAGACACTGGCTGAAGTATTATATAAATGTTAACTCATTTAATCTTCCTTGTGACCCTATGAGGTAGATTCCATATTATTTCCTTTTAATAAATCAGGAGACTGAAGCACACAGAGTAATTGACTTGTATAAGGTAAAAGGTAGCAAGTGGCATAGTTGGGATTCAAAGACAACAGTCTAGATCCAGAATATGTGCTCATATACATAACAATATGCTATGTCTCTAGATACCATGAATAAACGTTGTGTAAGAACTTAAAATAAAAAAATATTTAAATTAGTGCATGGATGGGAAATGTCAGGTCATAAAGAGTAATGTTCCCCAAATTAATGTTGAAGTGTGATATTATTACAATCAAAAGTCTCAATAACATTGAAAGCTGATTCTAAAAGTAATGTGCAAGAAAATCCGATAGTATTTTGAAGAAAAATAAAGAACAGTGTATCTCCCTTCTTAACACAAAGATTTACTGCAACAAAAATAGTCTTACTAAAATGCTGGATTGGATCTAGAACTGTGAAACAGGCCAGTACACATCAAAAAATGCTCAGACACAAACAGACCCACATAAGGAAATTTGTTTTATGAAAGAAGTGGCATAAAAAATTTGCAGAGGAAGTGAAGAAATATAAAACAGTAGGGACAATTGATTGTTTATGTGGAAAAAAATAAAGTTGGATCATTACCTCAGACAGTACACAAAATTCAGTTCCAGGTGGACTTAAAACCATAATACAAAAAAGTAAAACTTCAAAATACTTATAAGAAAATATAGGGAACTATCTTTATGGTATCTGAATAAACCATACTTCTTAAGACGCAAAAAAGTGAAAGCCATGAAAGTAAAAACAGATACTTTTGATGATGCTCAAATTAAAAACGTCTTTATATGAAATAACATCAAAAGCAAAATGAAAAGAAAGCTTCAGAGAAGTGGTAGAAAATGCTATCATATGTAACTAGCTAAGATTTTGTGTTCAGAATTCATAAAGAAAATACATAAAGGTGTTCAACTATCAAATTTTAAAAGCAATAAAAATTAAGATGCCAACAGATGGGAATTCCCTGGCAGTCCAGTGGTTAGGACTCCGAGCTTTCATTGCCAAGGGTGTGGGTTCAATCCCTGGTCAGGGAACTAAGATCTGGCAAGCCACACGGCAGGGCCAAAAAAAAAAAAAAAAGCCAATAGAAAACATTTTATTCCCATCATATGGGAAACAGTTAAAAATTCTGAATACCAGATGGTAGTGAGAATGTCAGAAAATGACCACATATTCATTTGGACAGCAACTGACAGCATGCAATAGATTTGAAGATGTACATGGTTGATAACCAAGAAATTCCACAACTAAGTGTTTATCCTAGAAAAACTCTTGTATATGTACACGATAGAATCTTTATAAGAATATATATTGCAGCATTTTTTAATTAAATGGAGGATTAGATAAACTTTAAATGCTTCAAAAGAAATAAATGGACAGATTTTAAATACATGCATACAGAAGAAATCAATAAACTTGTTAAATCACAAAAATATAATGTTGAGTAAAGAAAGCAAGTTTCAGTAGACATGTTCAGTATATCACTTATACAAGTTAACAAAATAAATATTATAATATTTTGATGGATATGTGAATGAACCATAAAAGTATAAATGTGCAAAGGAAAAATACACACCAATTTCAAGACAGTTGTCTCTCACATCTGAAAGTAGAAAATGGGACTGGGCAGAGAGGGTGATGGGAAATACAAACATTTCTGTAATTATTCTCTTAAAAATTAAAATGATTTGATTCAAAATTTTAAGAGCTAGTTGAAATTCAGCATATTTTTTTTCTCCTTGCTTCAGCAAGGAAATGGATGTATAGAGAGACGCCTCTCTCCTCCTGAGCCCCTGATAACACAGGGGGTAAAACACAGAGAAATATTCTCTACCTGACCTGACAGTGGAAAACAGCATGACTAAAAACAAGGTTGAATTGTTTTAAGCCACTGAGATTTAAGAGGTTTCATCACCATGGTATATAACCTAGCATATCCTGACCAATATTAAAATTCCTACCACAAGCCCTAAAACATGTGGCATTGCCTTCATGGTTGTTTGATGAGTGCCAAAGCAACAGTTATTGAGGCTGGAAGTATGATTCACGTTCTGTGGTATCAAAATATTTGACAGGACTTTCACCTACAAGAATATGGAAGGCAAATAACGTCCCTAATAAACTTGTAATTCCAGGGGTAGGATTGCCAGAATTGGCAAATAAAAATTCAGGGCACCAAGTTAAATTTTAATTTCAGATAAACAATAAATACTGTTTTCATGTGTGCTCCATGCAATATTATATTAAATAATTTGTACATACTTATACTAAAGGAAAAAAATGTTGGTTATCTGAAATTCAAATTCCAATAAGACTCTCATATTTTACCTGGCAACTCTATCAAGGGAAAGATGTTGTAAAATAGAAACATAGTAATCTCTCTGTGTTATTGTTAAAGTTATTTGACAAGATTCTATGAGGGACCATGAAGTCAGAGAGGAAGGGGGCAAAACACTAGTCATTTTTCAAACAGGATTTTCTCTAATGAGATGGAAAATCATTGAAAAAGTTTGAACTGTGTTGAATTATGCTTTTAAAGGATCACATTGGTGGCTATTTGAAAATAAAGAGGCTATTGAATATACAAGGCTATGGAAATATTACAGATGAGGATAGTGGCTTAGATCTAGGTAACAGTGGTTTGGATGGGTAAATGTTGGAGGAAGAGTTAACCAGATTTCACAAAGGATTGCGGAGTGTGAGGAATATATAGGAACCCAAGATAGCATCAGTTTATGGCTTGGAGAATGGAAAGATGGAATATCTATTATATGAGATGAAGAAAACTGTAGACATTTAATTTGAGATGCTCATCTAACTGGGGATATCAAATAGAGACCTGGATATATAAGTCTGGGGTTCAGGAGAGGTTCAAATTGAAAACATGTATGTGGACATTGTTAGCATACAGATGATAGGATACTAAGATGATAAAGATAAAATAATAGTACAAGCTAATGCCTATATATAATTTGTTATATGTGAGTCTTTGATTTAAATGTTTTATTTAACTCATTTTATCCCTATAACAACCCTACAATATCGGTTCTATTATTATTACATTATTTAAAATATCATTTTAGAAAGTGGGATTCAACTTATCCTTGATCTGTGTTAATTGGTCTGATCTCTAAGATAATTTTTAGCAATTGCCTAGTCAGTGAACCCTGCCATAGTCCCTAAGACTGTAAATTTCTTTCATTTGTTGTCATTCTCTTTCACTACCCATGGACGCTTAATAACATCTTATAAAAATTTTACTCTTGATGGACTTGTACTAATGGTGAGTATTTAAAGAACCTCCACCAAGTTTAGGGTATAGAAAGGGGTAAATTAGCTCATCTCTCCTCATATCTCACTACCAATTTGATGGTAAATTAGCAGCCCTAGAGATCATGGTCCTGAAAGTGCAGGAAAAAAAGTAAGATGGAGTAACATAACTTGATTAAGAAGCACAACTGAGACATCATCAGCCTGTGGACCTCTGAAGAGATACTGGGATGAAAGAGAGTTGAGATCATTTTTATCAACTACAGCACTATATTTTGGGCAAGAACGTCAGAATATATATGTCATATATATGTATGTTCTGAGGAGGGTGGTAACTTGCTGACTGCATGCATCTTAGAATGAATTAATTTCCATCTATGTACCTTTTCTCATATTATTCTATTTGCTTAGAATGCTACAAGATCTCTTTCATACTTCAAAAATTTTCACTAAATTCTTTTTAGTTTGAGACCCATTTCAACATACCTCATTCATAGTTTTCTGCATTCACCTGTTATATCTCTAGGAATATAATACAGTAAGACATAGTTTTGAACTTGCTTCTAAGTCCTTCTGTTTAAATATGTCCCTATCCTCTCTCTGCTAATGAGTATTAATGGATGGCAAAATAAACAAAAATAACAAATTAATATAAAATATTGATTAGACATCAATTCAATAATTATAATAAGTACAAATAATACAAATAAATGAATGTTAAAAATAGCCAGGCATGCTAAGCTGGGCAGCATTTTGTAGACAAACACTTTTGATTTCAACTTTAAATTCCATAATATAGCAGCATGTTCTGTTGGTAGAATCATTCCTTGGTTGTATGACAAAATTAAGTATATTGATGTGAAGATGATTCCAATTTCTAAATATGTTTTGTTTTGTATTTTTAATAAATTTATTTATTTAGCTTTTGCTGTGTTGGGTCTTCGTTGCTGTGTGCAGGCTTTCTCTAGCTGTGGCAAGTAGGGGCTACTCTTCCTTGAGCGGGCTTCTCATTGTGGTGGCTTCTCTTGCTGTGGAGCACGGGCTCTAGGCATGCAGGCTTCAGTAGTTGTGGCACACTGGCTCAGTAGTTGTGGCTCGCAGGCTCTAGAGCACAGGCTCAGTAGTTGTGGTGCACAGGCTTAGTTGCTCCATGGCATGTGGGATCTTCCCGGACCAGGGCTCGAACCCATGTCCCCTGCATTGGCAGGCAGATTCTTAACCACTGCGCCACCAGGGAAGCCCTCTAAATATGTTTTAAAATATTTATTTTAAACTATTTCATCACTCCCAATAAAGCATAGAATATATAGTTTTGTGTGACATTCAAATTAAATAACTTTGGAAACTCACAACTTCAAAAATATGGTTCTAGTTGTGGGAGGGCTCTATAGTGGAGAAGGGCATGGAATACTATCAGTTTTAAATAATAAGAAAATTATTTTACTATTTTAAATTAACATTCTATTTATTTCCTGTCCCAATATGGTACAGCATGAAGATAGCTCTCATTCCTATTAAGTATTTCCAGATAAAACACACATTTCTTAAACAGGATGTGATACTGATTGCCTTCTCAAATCTCACTTAATTTCCCATTATAATTAGCAGTAGTTTCTTTTAATTATCACTGCCCTTCTTAGAATAGTCTCAGGTATATAAAAATTAATTACCTAGAACTAACATCTTTATAATTTTAACCTTTTTATGCTTCACTTGTTTACAGTGACATTTATTTAAAACATTTATCAGGTAACTGCACATAGTAGACATGTAATTTATCAAAAGTGGGGGGGAATATAGGGTATTAAGCTTTCAATGGTATTTTGAGATTTTTCTAGATATTATTAGCTCATCAAAACTTGTTTTGACATGGCTGAAAGACATATGTCATTACAATGATATTAATGCAAGATTACTGTTGTGATTAAGCCATCGTATCACCTGTTACACATTTACATTAAAAATGTGTTCAAAGTTCCCATTCCCGTACCTTTTAATTGCGATAAGGAACTTTGCAGATTATAGCCATTCAAAATTCAAAATAATAAAATCAGGGTCACCACATGGTCACAGGATGTAGTATAACTCTCTATTTGACTTTCTTCTAAATATGTTTGCATTTCAGGAATGAATTGATTGTCTATACATGTGTATAAAAAAATTTTGTTAGAAATTAATTAGCAATGTTTCTAGCTTTTTTTTACTTCTACAGCAGCTCACTGAAATAAAAGACCTTTTCTAAGCTATGCCTTTAACCATGACCAGGCACCTTAAGATAGTTATCAAGTCTCTGTTCCACATATCCTTCTCTCCTTTATCTCTACTGTCATCACCGAGCCCTTATTTCTGACCCATGATGTCAATCTTCACCTTGACTTTAACTTCTTTCTTTTACTGCTAAATGGTGGGATGAGCGGTCTATGATAGTGCCTTCACCCTTTCCAACTCTTGTCTTTACCTCCAAACCTGTCTTTGCTTTGAAGTCATACATTACCTTCATACATATGGTTTCTTTCTTCTTTTCTTACATTTCTTTTCAACTTCCTATATATTTGTATTTTATATAGTACTTAACTCTACTGTTCATTCCCTTATCTCCCTCAAGCAACTGTCATTGACTGTTTTTGTAAATGCTCCTGCTGGAAGGGGGTCTTGCATTCGGCTTCTTAGATTAAGTAATTTTCCTGTTTCTCAATTTTTGCTGGCCTATAGATATAACAAATACAAAAGTAATCATAGCAAGTATGGTAAATGCTTTGTCTATAAAAACACAATGTTTGCCTAACTGAATCTTAATATGTCCCCGAAAGTTAAGTGAAATATTAAAAAGTTTTAAAAATGCCTTTGCTTAAAACAAGAGTGGTTGATTTTCTAACTTTAAAAATATGTGTATATAAATTACTGGATGCCTCATGCAGATTTTTACCTTGCTGTTATGTCAAGTTTCCCAAAACTTGACTTATAGTTAATTATATGAAGGAGCACAGACTTCTCTTCAACTGGGTAGAGGAATTCTCAGCCTACTTAAATGAATTGCTCCCAGGTTGTGGAGTAAGGTCTAAATTTTTCATATTAACAAGAGGTATGTAATCATCTTAAAGAAACTGGCTAAAACTTCTACGTTCATATTTTCCACAGCATGAAAAATAAGACAACAAAAATTCCAGAAACACCCACAATTAAAAGACACCACCTAGGCCCTGAGAACTGTGGTCTGAAATGCTGGGTGTGAGGCCTCTGCATGCAGTATCCTATGAGCAAGTGAAATTAGATGAAACACAAAGGAAAAAAAGGTGAACTGAAATCCACCACTGCTCCAGACTCCACAATGGGAAAGGGGAGAGGCTCACTGGTGCCACCTAGTGCAGAAGCAAGATGAACTACAATCCTGCAGCCTGTGGAACAAAAAACACATTCACAGAAAGACAGAAAATATGAAAAGGTAGAGGACTATGTACCAGATGAGGGAACAAAATAAAGCCCCAGAAAAACAGATAAATGAAGTGGAGATAGGCAACCTTCCAGAAAAATAATTCAGAATAATGATGGTGACGATGATCCAAGACCTCAGAAAAACAATGGAGGCAAAGATCGAGAAGACGCAAGAAATGTTTAACAAAGATCTAGAAGATTTAAAGAACAAATACCTAGAAGAATTAAAGAAAAAAAACAGAAATGAACAATACAATAACTGAAATGAAAAATACATTATAAGGAATCAATAGCAGAACAACTGAGGCAGAAGAACAGATAAGTAACCTGGAAGAAAGAATGGTGGAATTCACTGCTGCGGAACAGGATAAAGAAAAAAGAATGAAGAGAAATGAAGACAGCCTAAGAGACCTCTGGGACAACATTAAATGCACCAACATTCACATTTATAGGGGTCCGAGAAGGGGAAGAGAGAGAAAGGCCCGAGAATATATTTGAAGAGATTACAGTCAAAAACTTCCCTAACATGGGAAAGGAAATAGGCACACAAGTCCAGGAGGCCCATAGAGTTCCAGGCAGGATAAACCCAAGGAGAAACATGCTGAGATACATAGTAATCAAACTGACAAAAATTAAAGACAAAGAAAATAATTAAAAGCAACAAGGGAAAAATGACAAAAAACATACAAGGGAACTCCCATAAAGTTAACAGCTGATTTCTTAGCAGAAACTCTACAAGCTAGAAGGGAGTGGCATGATATATTTAAAGTGATGAAAGCTAGAAACTACAACCAAGATTACTCTCCCCGGCAAGGGTCTCATTCAGATTCGACAGAAAAATCAAAAGATTTACAGATAAACAAAAACTAAGAGAATTCAGCACCACCAAACCAGCCCTGCAACAAATGCTAAAGGAATTTCTCTAGGCAGGAAACACAAGAGAAGAAAAGGACTTACACAAACAAAACCCAAACAGTTAAGAAAATGGTAATAGGAATGTATACATCAATAATTACCTTAAATTTAAATGGATTAAATGCTCCAATCAAAAGACACAGGCTTGCTGAATGGATACAAAAGCAAGACCCATCTATATGCTGTCTACAAGAGACCAACTTCAGGTCTAGGGACACATACAGACTGAAAGTGAAGGGATGGAAAAAGATACTCCATGCAAATGGAAATCCAAAGAAAGCTGGAGTAGCAATACTCACATCAGATAAAATAGACTTTAAAATAAAGAATATTATAAGAGAAAAGGAAGGACACTACATAATGATCAAGGGATCAATCCAAGAAGATATAACAATTATAAATAAATATGCACTCAACATAGGAGCCCCACAATACATAAGGCAAATCCTAACAGCTATAAAAGAGGAAATCCACAGTAACACAATAATAGTGGAGGACTTTAACACCTCATTTACACCAATGGGAAGATCATCCAGACAGAAAATTAATAAGGAAACACAAGCTTTAAATGGCACAATATACCAGATTTAATTGATATTTATAGGACATTCCAACCAAAAAGAGCAGATTACACTTTCATCTCAAGTGCACATGGAACATTCTCCAGGATAGATCACATCTTGTGTCACAAATCAAGCCTCGGTAAATTTAAGAAAATTGAAGTCATATCAAGCATCTTTTCAGACCACAACACTATGAGATTAGAAATCAATTATAGGGGAAAAAAAGTAAAAAAAAAAAAAAAAACACATGGAAGCTAAACAATAGGTTACTAAATAACCAAGACATCACTGAAGAAAGCAAAGAGGAAATCAAAAAATACCTAGAGACAAATGACAATGAAAACACGATGATCCAACACCTATGGGATGCAGCAAAAGCAGTTCTAAGAGGGAAGTTTATAGCAATACAATCCTACCTCAAGAAACAAGAAAAATCTCAAATAAACAACCTAACCTTACAACTAAAGCAATTAGAGAAAGAAGAACAAACAAAACCCAAAGTTAGTAGAAGGAAAGAAACCACAAAGATCAGAGCAGAAATAAATGAAATAGAAACAAAGAAAACTGTTCTGGTATAATGTTATAAGTCATAATTCTACTTATTACTTTAAAATGTATATCTCAGAAATAACTAAATTTCCTTGTCAATTGCATTATTGTGAACTTTCATCAAATCTTTAACCGTGGTCATTTTTAAGTCTTTTGTCATTTACAGATAGTTCTGGGTGTACTCTGATGCTTTTGCAAAAATGTTCCTATAAAAGGGTTTCATCTTCAAGGAATTCATGGAAAAGACTCTGACAAGTACAGGTTTCTGGTAACTGACTATACTGCTGAACTGAATGAATAAGCATTTTCAGAATTCTAATGGAAAACTGATTAATTCATAAAAGTGCTAACAAAAGATCAAGATGAAAAAAAATTAATTACATGGGACTGAGTGAACTGATGAGGATGATTATAATTTTTGTGAATTTCTGTTTGAATAAAAAAAAATTCCTGCAAGGACTCAGAGGCAAAAAATATACAAATCAATTTTCACTGCAAAGTAAAAAAAAGAAAAAGAAACAAAGAAAACAATAGCAAAGATCAATAAAACTAAAAGTTTTAGTTTTCTAAACTAAAGGTTCTTTGAGAAGATAAACAAAATTAATAAAACTTTAGCCACACTCATCAAGAAAAAGAGGGAGAGGACTCAAATCAATAAAATTAGAAATAAAAAAAGGAGAAGTTACAACGGACACCACAGAAATACAAAGCATCCTAAAAGACTACTATAATCACCTCTATGCCAATAAAATGGACAACCTGGAGAAATGGACAAATTCTTAGAAAGGTTTAACCTTCCAAGACTGAACCAGGAAGAAATAGAAAAAACAAACGGACCAATCAAATGTAATGAAATTGAAACCGTGATTAAAAATCTTCCAACACGGCTTCACTGGTGGCGCAGTGATTGAGAGTCCATCTGCCGATGCAGGGGACATGGGTTCGTGCCCCGGTCCAGGAGGATCCCACATGCCATGGAGCGGCTGGGTCCGTGAGCCATGGCTGCTGAGTTTGTGCGCCCGGAGCCTGTGCTCCGCAACAGGAGAGGCCACAACAGTGAGAGGCCCGCGTACCACAAAAAAAAAAAAAAATCTTCCAACAAACAAAAGTCCAGGACCAGATGGCTTCACAGGTGAATTCTATCAAACATTTAGAGAAGAGCTAACAGCCAAACTTCTCAAACTCTTCCAAAAAATTGTAGAGGAAGGAACACTCCCAAACTCATTGTCCATGGCTACCATCACCCTGATAACAAAACCAGATAAAAATACTATAAAAAAAGAAAATTACAGACCAATATCACTGATGAATATAGATGCAAAAATCCTCAACGAAATACTAGCAAACAGAATCCAACAACATATTAAAAGGATCATACACTATGATCAAGTAGGATTTATCCAAGGGATGCAAGGATTCTTCAATATAAACAAATCAATGTGATATAGCAAAGTGAAGAAGAAAAACGATATGATCATCTTTATAGATGCAGAAGAAGTTTTTGGCAAAATTCAACACCCATTTATGATAAAAACTCTCCAGAAAGTGAACCCAGAGGGGACCTACCTCAACATAATAAAGGCCATATAAGACAAACCCACAGCAAGCATCATTCTCAATGGTGAAAAACTGAAAGCATTTCCTCTAAGATCAGGAACAAGACAAGGATGTCCACTCTTGCCACTATTATTCAACATAGTTTTGGAAGTCCTAGCCACAGCAATCAGAGAGGAAAAAGAAAAGAAATACAATTAGGAAAAGAAGTAAAACTGTCAGTGTTTGCAGATGACATGATGCTATACATAGATAATCCTAAAGAGGCTATCAGGAAACTACTAGAGCTAATCTATGAATTTGGTAAAGTTGCAAGATGCAAAATTAATGCACAGAAATCTCTTGCATTCCTATACACTAACCATGAAAGATCAGAAAGAGAAATTAAGGAAACAATCCCATTCACCACTGCAACAAAAACAATAAAATACCTGGGAATAAACCTACCTAAGGAGGTGAAGGACCTGTAGTCAGAAAACTATAAGAAACTGATGAAAGAAACCAAAGATGACACAAACAGATGGAGAGATATACCATGTTCTTGGACTGGAAGAATCAATATTGTGAAAATGACTACACTACCCAAAGCAATCTGCAGACTCAATGCAATCCCTATCAAATTACCAATGGCATTTTTTACAAAACTAGAACAAAAAATCTTAAAATTTGTATGGAACACAAAAGACAAATAGCCAAAACAATCTTGAGGGAAATAAATGGAGTTGGAGGAATCAGACTCCCTGACTTCAGACTATACTATAAAGCTACAGTAATCAAGACAATATGGTACTGGCACAAAAACAGAAATATAGATCAGTGGAACAGAATAGAAACCCAGAGAAAAACCCACGCACCTACAGACAGCCTCTTCAATCAGCGGTGCTGGGAAAACTGGACAACTACATGTAAAAGAATGAAATTAGAACTCTCTCTAACACCATATACAAAAATAAACTCCAAATGGATTAAAGACCTAAATGTAAGAGTGGACACTATAAAACTCTTAGATGAAAACACAGGAAGAACATTCTTTGATATAAATCACAGCAATATCTTTTTTGGCCCACCTCTTAGAGTAATGGAAATAAAAATAAACAAATGGGACCTAATGAAACTTAAAAGCTTTTGCAAAGCAAAGGAAACTATAAACAAGATGAAAAGACAACCCTCAGAATGGGAGAAAATATTTGCAAATGAATCAACGGACAAAGGATTAATCTCCAAAATATATAAGCAGCTCATGCATCTCAGTGTTAAAAAAAAAACAAACAAACAACCCAATCAAAAACTGGGCAGAAAACCTAAATAGACATTTCTCCAAGGAAGACATACAGATGGCCAAGAGGCACATGAAAAGCTGCTCAACATCACTAATTATTAGAGAAATGCAAATCAAAACTACAATGAGGTATCACCTCATATCAATTAGAATGGGCATCATCAGATAATCTACAAACAACAAATGCTGGGGAGGGTGTGGAAAAAGCGGAAACCTCTTGCACTGTTAGTGGGAATGTAAACATAGACAGGACACTCTTTGATGTAAATCACAACAATATGGAGCCACAATGGAGAACAGTATGGAGGTTCCTTAAAAAACTAAAAATAGAATTACCATATGACCCAGCAATCCCACTACTGAGCATATACCCAGAGAAAACCATAATTCAAAAAGACACATGCAAAACAAAAAAAAATACAGATGAACTGGTTTGCAAGGTAGAAATAGAGACACGGATGTAGAGAACAAATGTATGCACACCAAGGGAGGAAAGCGGGGTGGAGGGTGGTGGTGGGATGAATTGGGAGATTAGGATTGACATATATACACTAATATATATAAAGTAGATAACAAATAAGAACCTGCTGTAAAAAAAAAATTTAATTTAATTTTAAAAAAACCAAGGTCTTTCTTAAAATAAATAAATAAATAAATTTGTTAAAGTTTGCTTTTAAAAAAATAAAAAATCTCGAATTGTGACTAAAAATATATGAAAGTAAGATAGAAACAGTTTATGAATAAGGCAATGATTCTCTTTGCTTCCAAAACTTAATTTATGCTCTCTATTTTTTGCAAAACTTAACTAAATGAAAACATAAACATTGATTCTATGAATATCCTTTCTTGAACATTTAAAACACTCTTTTAAAATAAAATTATCTTTGAAGCATTCTCTAAGAATGAACTCCATGTCATCAGTAACAACATTAATTCATAACTAAATGTATTCGGGGTACACAATGGGAGCAGAATCTGCCTCTAGGAGAAGCTGACCTTTTGTTTTACAATTTATTTTATAATATTCTTCAGTGTAGTATTTTAAACTCATAGTTAGCTATAACAAGTACCAAGATAACTGTACACCAGGAAGGAAAATTTTAGTACCACTATCTATAAAAGAGACTAATAAATCTGGAAAGATGGTGTTCTATAACTAAACTGTAACTCTTGCCCATGCCAACACATAATATTATGTAATTGCAGATAACTATCAGTCCCTTAATTTAAAGTAATATTGTAGGTGTTAAAAAAATAAATTATCTAGTAACTCATCAAAAATATTCTGTTGTCAAGGTAATAAAAGCAATAACATATTCCCATGTCAGCCAAAATAGAGTATAATTCAGTTTTGCAAAGGTGTTAAACCACAGTCTTAAATAAATCAGAAATAAATAAACTTATGGTCAATTAATCTATGACAAAGGAGGCATGAATATACAATGGGAGAAGACAGTCTCTTCAATAAATGGTGCTGGGAAAAGTAGACAGTTACATGTAAAAGTATGAATTTAGAACATTCTCTAACACCATATACAAAAAAATAAACTCAAAATGGATTAAAGACCTAAATGTAAGACTGGATACTTTAAAACTGCTAGAAGAAAACATAGGCAGGACACTCTTTGATGTAAATCACAACAATATTTTTTGGGATCCATCCCCTAAAGTAAAGAATATTAAAGCAAAATAAACAAATGGTACCTAACTAAACTTAAAAGCTTTTGCACTGTGAAGGAAACTATTGACAAAACAAAGAGACAACCTATAGAATGGGAAAGAATATTTGCAAATGATATGACCGATAAGGAATTCATATCCAACATATATAAACAGCTCATACAATTCAATATCAAAAACAAGCCCAAAAATGGGCAAAGAACTGAATAGACATTTTTCCAAAGAGGAAATGCAGATGGGCAAAAGGCACATGAAAAGATGCTTGCTAATCATCAGAGGAATGCAAATCAAAACCACAGTGAGATATCACCTCACATCTGTCAGAACAGCTATCATCAAAAGAACACAAATAGGGCTTCCCTGGTGGCACAGTGGTTGAGAGTCCACCTGCTAATGCAGGGGACACGGGTTCGTGCCCCAGTCCAGGAAGATCCCACATGCTGTGGAGTGGCTAGGCCCGTGAGCCATGGCTGCTGAGCCTGCGTGTCTGGAGCCTGTGCTCTGCAACAGGAGAGGCAACAGTGAGAAGCTCGCGTACCGAAAAAAAAAAAAAAAAAGAACACAAATAACAAATGTTGGCAAGGATGTGGAGAAAAGGGAACCCTCATACACTGTTGGTGGGAATGTAAATAGGTGCAGCCACTAACAATATGGAAGTTTCTCATAAAACTAAAAATAGAACTACCATACAACCCAGAAATTCCACTCCTGGGTTTATATCTGAAAAAAACCAAAAACACTAATTTGAAAAATACATGCACCCCATGTTCATAGTAGCATTATTTACAATGCTAAGATATGGAAGCAACTTAAGTGTCCATCAACAGATGAATGGATAAAGAAGATGTGTATGTGGATACAACGGAATACTACTCAGCCATAAAAAAGAACAGAATATTGCCATTTGTAGCAATATGGGTGGACTTAGAGGGTATTATGCTAAGTGAAATAAGTCAGACAGAAAAAGACAAATATTGTATGATATCACTTATATGTGGAATCTAAAAAAAAATACAACAAAATAGTGAATAGAACAAGAAAGAAGCAGACTCACAGATACAGAGAACAAACTAGTGGTTAGGGGAGACAATACAAGGATAGAGGAGTGGGCCTACTGGGTGCAAGATAGGCTTAAGGTTGTATTGTACAATACAGGGAATACAGTCAATATTTTGTAATAACTGTAAATGGAAAATAAACCTTTAAATGGCATTAAAAAATTAAAAATAAAAAAATACAAATTCCTAACTTTAATTTATTTTATGGTATTGTGGTATGACCTATCATTTCAAGATATACCTGTTAACATATTTAGATAAAATGATGTGATATCTGAGATGTGCTTCAAATAATGTGGGAGAGAATGATGAGAGGAGATATAGTTGAACCAAGAGAATGCTCATGAACTTATAACTGAGTAATGAGTTCGTGGGAGTTCATGACACTCTTCTCACTATTTTTGTATATTTTTGAAAATTCCTGTATTAAAAAAAAATACAAATTATTAGGCCTCATCCTGGACATATGAATCAAAATCCCATAGGGTTTTCTTTGTTCTTTAATTCTTCCAGGTCTTTGTTAAACATTTCTTGCATCTTCTCGATCTCTGCCTCCATTGTTTTTCCAAGGTCCTTGATCATCTTCACTAGGCTCCCCAGGATCCAGATATTTGGAAAGATATGCATCAAATTAAGATCTGATGGTTCTCCTGGAGATTGGGCTCTGAGGATTGAAGGCTTCCAATTTTTAATGTGCATAATTAAAATTTTTTTCTGTTTAATTTACAATTAGAAGCTAATCTTTTTTTAAATTAAATTACAAATAATTTTCTAAATTAGCAAGTGGGAAAAAAGCAGAATTTTAAATATTATACAAAGCACAAGTTCTAAGTTTAACTGCAGTAGAAGCCCCAGAGGTTCCTCTGTAGAACTGGAAGTTTTGTGGGACAGTTTGAAAAACTTTATTGAAATCATTGTTTTTGTATTTACAAAAAAAAAAGAGAGAAAGGGCGCAGGACACTTACTACCCCAGTGGACGTTTAAAATTTGATTCATTGATATATTTTTGGCTCACATTTTGCATCAGCTGCTCCCTCTTCCCAAAGCAATAATATATTGCATAATTAATTCGGTTCAAGCCGTGAGTATACTAAATCTGTTTTTTTTTTTAAATGACCTTATGGTTCTTCTTAATAAAGGTATTGCATTTTTTGGGTTCTTTTGTTTTGTTTTTGTTTTCTTGGCCACACCAAACGGCTTGTGGGATCTTAGTTCCCCGACCAGGGATTGAACCTGTGCCTCTTGCAGTGAGTCCTAACCACTGGACTTCCAGGGAATTCCAGGTATTGCATTTTTTTAAAGAAACAGTCATAATGAATTAGGAATAGCACAATCAGAATAAATTAGGCTTATCAACATATACAACTCAGTTTTTAAAGCTGAAATTTTGATTAAAAATAGCTAGATATTTAACAACCAATTTGACTTAACTACTGCCTCCCATGAGTCTCTGAGTAAATATCCAGCCAGATGAAGAAATTCCACAGGAAATGATAATAATAATAGAAATAGCTAATATTATTAAATCCTTAGTATTTTCTAGGAACAAGTTAAGTATGTTTCATGAATCTTCTTTTGTAGTACTCACAAAATTCCCATATATTAGACTGCATTATCCCCATTTCACAGATGACAAACCTAAACTGAGGTTTAGAGACATTAAGCAACACTCCCAACATCACACAGGTTTCAGCCTGGACTCTGAGTTCTTACAAACTCCCTTATATTGTGATAAGAAACACCTTTGCAAAATGTTCCTACATAATTTAGTAAGCCATGAGAGAGTTCAAGAATAAATGTTTATGAAGTTATCAACATCGAGTCCAAGCCAAATGACCTTGTGTCTTTTCTCTTTATCTGTGTTTCATAGGAAAACATACCTCCAATGCTAATTTAAAATGATATTTTAAACAAACTCTTCAACAAGAAAAGTTAGACTTCTGTCTTATTACTGAGAAGAATTGTGACTTTGTCCCTTTAATGCTAATAAACTCAATTCCTCCAATTATTTCTTATCCTTCAATTGTTCCACAATTAAAATTATTTTCACATTGTCTATGAATGGAGATATAATATAGTTGAGTCTATTCAACATAAAGTTTGACCAAGGAGAAAAAAAATGAATGATTCCTTTTCTCTGATAATTTCACATATCCATTTCAGAATTACTGTAATACAATTTCACATTGTAGGTAATATGGGCTGAATTCCAGTTTTTGTTTGTTTGTTTGGTGTTTAGCTTTTGTTTCCCCAACTTAATTCTGAAGTTTCTGCTGGTCGCCTGTAGGTGTGACTGTTTGTGGCAGGAAAAAAATTGGTATAAAATGTAATATATTGACTCTAGATATATTATTTTTCCATTCAACCTACTTTGACAGTCTTCTCACTAAAAGGTTATAGGCAGTTTGAGAGTTGCCAGTTGTTTCCTTCTTTATTTATCACTTTGCTGGCCAAAAAGAGCTCCGCAGGACATATTTTGAAAGTAACTGGCCTAACGACTAAAGAAGGATATAATTTAATGTTTGAAACATTATTGAAAGGAGAAGGAGGCATTGCAAACAATGTGCTGGGACAACAATTATAAACTGGGACTCTCTATGGTAATTGGGAAATATGCTTTCTTTATCCAGACTACCTATTAGACTCCTATTTGAAGGTTATTCTTGACTAGATGCCAAGTATGGTAGTCCTTGCAAATCTAATTGGAAAACACTAAAAGTGTGTTAAAATGTTTTATATATATGTATACACATATACATATGCATATATATATATATATATATATCATGGCTAATATTTGGATAATACATACTTATAATAAATAATTATACATAATATTCTTTATATATGCATGTTTATGATAAATAAACTCTCATTGTGAGAAGGCATGAGCCATGCTTATTCATATTTATATGTAGTATCTCAGTGTACAATATGTATTTCTTGAAATTTTAATTCAATTCAATTTAATTCAATTCAATAGTTTCTGAACATTTACTACATGAAGCAAATGGGTTATACATGAAGACATAATGACAAGTAGGAAATTAAAGAACTAATAGTCTAGCAAAAGAGAAATGGGTAAATGACTGGGATACAACAGGGAGTTCAGTGCTTTTAGTAGAAATTCATGCAGATAACAGAGAAAAACTTAATTTTAAGGGCCTATCATTTCATATTACCAAGATGAAGCTTGAATAAAAACCATAAGCTTAATATATGAAACAAAGTGGAGAAAAGGGAGGGTAATTCTCGGAGAAGTCCAGGTACATGTGCAAAGCTCTGTTTCTAGAGAAGTTGCTTTATGCAAGTTAAAAGAGATGAGACTGAAAAATGGTCAGATATAAAATTACTCTAAATGATATGATCAAAGTTTTGAAACTTATCTGGTATATGATGGGAAATACTGAAACTTTAATTAGACAGTGAAAGATCAGATCAGAATTGTATTCCAATTCTAGGGGTCCAGAGTTGAGGGTATGCCTCTAGGCAGGTATTTGGGCAGGAAAATAGGCGTCAAACATATTTAAGTAACATTTCATAGATAATGCAGAGAATATCTTTGGAGATTGATTGAGTTTGAGATGAGGGGGGTCATTGAAATCTAGGTCCAAATCAACCAAGACCCCAAAGGTAACAAAGGTAACATGAGAGTGGACATGGATGCATCAGAATATATTAGAAAGGATAATGAGGTGTCTGTGGGGAGTATAAGAAAACTACCTAGAAAAATTGAGAATTGTAAGCTTGGAAGTCAGGAGAGATTTCAGGTCAGAAAATACTTCAACAACACACAGATCATCCTTATTTGGTGAAAAAGGAACACATGTAGGTTTGATGAATCTTGGTGAAAAATATAGTGAAAAGGAAAAAAAAAAAAGCTTCAAAAGACAGAAGTCTGGAAAATCCCTAAGATTTAAGAATAAGAATCAATCAATCAATCAATCCAAGAACGGAGATACCCTTTACCAAAAAAAAAAAGAAAGAAAGAAATAATAAAAGGCCATCAAAGATTTAAGAGGAGAAACACAGGGCCATCAAGGGGAGGAAAAGTTTCATAAAAGACAAGAGAGGAGAGAGTTCCCAGATTGCAACACATTTAATGAGTATGAGCCAAGAGGAAATTATAAATGTCATACATCACTGGAAATCATCACCACTCTTGTAATAATTGAGAAAGTTTCCCTGGAAGGAGAGAGCAGCATAAATAAAGCAGAAGAACTCTCTTTGATAGCTACCTGAAAACTAGAGCTCTTTATGACAAAGATTATAGTGGAGGCATTTGTGGCAAGATAGTCTTGGGAACTAACCCAAGGCTTTAAACAGGGTTGGGGAAGAATTCATTAGAGCATGGATTCTAGCTACTAGATGGCCATGTCTGGTAAGCAACTAATGCCAAAATACTGAAAACTGCACAGCACAATAAATATAGGAAAATATATATATAGTAAACGCATAGCTAATATGTAAATATTATCATATTAATACTATGGTGTTTCTAACCAGGGACAATTTATTCAGCAGTAAATCCAACTAGCCAAACAGTATGCAACTGTTCAACACTGAAAAAAATACATAAGTATTTACTGTCTTTGCCTGTAATCGGAAATCAAGAAAATAGAACCATGGACCCTGTACTCTCCAAATTCTACAGAAGTTTTCTATAATACTAGAAATCTTCTACTAGATAGGCATAACAACTTTAAGAGAGTCAGAAAGTGAGAATAAATTTACACAATATAGCAGAAGAATTTTATCTTATCCAGGTTGACAAGTCTCCTCTATTAACATAGAGTTCAACATATACTAGGGTCCAGTGGCTATTTACCAAATTAATAAATACACAATAATTAACACAGGGCTACAATTTACTTTAGTGTCCCTGAGACAACAGATTTATATTATATTATTTTTATTATATCTTGGTTCATGGGTTAAACACTGTACTAGACTACCTTTCAAAGATTTTCTGAGCTGATAAATTCTGCACACATTGTGGTAGAACTAAGGATGGTATCTCAAGTCAAGAATATCACTGAGGTAATTGGTGGAAAATTTCACATCAACCCAGAAGGTGAGCAGGTGTCAAAGCTCTCAAAATTTTGAAGAATTAGTCAGGAAAGGATCAGCAAGTATGTAATCAGAGTCATCATATCCTGTTTAGCTGACATAAATGGTTGGCTCTCTTGCTCTGAATACAAGATCTTATTTATTGAAATTTCCAGAAATTTTAGCAAAGTATGGAAATAGCAAAAGAAAATAGAAAAAAAAAAGAAAATTAAAAAAAAAAACAGACATAAACACAGCAATTTAAATGTGAAACTTAAAAACTAGCTACACTTCTTAACCCTAGTGATCCAGAAGGGATCTGAAATGGCATGTAAAAGAGCACATGGAAACCTGATGCCATTACTACAGCTGATTTTGTTTTCCTATGATGGCCACAATAAAACTTCCTTCCCCTTATGTTCTTCGTACAATGTGACTCCTACACTCCTCCCTTCAGGAGATGGTATATACTTCTACTCCATGAATCTGGCAAAGGTATGACTATAGTGACACTGAAGTGACACTGAAAATTACAAGGCTAGTTCATAAAAGTTCTGTCCAATACTTTGGGAAAGCTTGCTTTTAGAACCCAATGCTTTGATGTGAGGAATCTCAAATAGCCCAGGAAAGACCTACATGGAGTAGAAATGAAGCCTCCAGCTCACAGCCCTCACTAAGCTGGAACCAACAGCCGGAATCAACTTGCTAAGTTTACCATTCGGAAAGTGGTACCCAGCCCTTAGTCAAAGTGCCCCCCAGCCCTTAGTCAACGTGCCCTAGCAGATACTGTGTAGAGTAGGGATGAGGTGTTCCCTCCAGTCTGCCAAAAGTGCAGTTTTATGAACAAATTTAAAGATTGTAATTTGAAGCCACTAAGTTTTGGTGGTGTGTTATGCAGTGATTGATAATCAGAACTATTGCCTAATTTTGTAGGTAAACATATTTAATTTTTTTCTACATGGCAATAAAAATATAATGCTTAACAAATAAATACTTGCCATAAGTATTTAAATCTGTAAAACTAAAATTCTTTTTGTTTCACAGAATGTTAAAGAATGGGTTGATATGTTTAAAAATGATGACGAAGCATTCCAGTTTGATCATTCTGGAATTTATAGCATACCATTTAATTTAAGATACATGATTTTAAAAGAAAACTCTTTTTACTTATTAGCTATAAGGTTAAGTTACTTAAACTCTGTACCCCAGAGATCTCATCTATAAAAAACCATAATAGTGGTAATTATCCACAAGGATTTAAGTAAGTATTTTTGTAGAATTTAACACAGTTCATGACAAACTGAACAATCTATATAACCATTAGTCATTATTGTCATTTACCCCAAATCTGGAGCATGATTTTGTCTCTAGCATGAAACTGTATAGGAATGAGAGAGATGCTTAGTCTGTAATCTGGAGCAGAGAGGAAGGGATACTCAAAGATCCTTTATAAAGTCAATACACTTTGCTTCTCAAGCAGTAACCTCTGTCTTTATTTACTTCTCTCAGTACGTCAAGTACTGTTAAACATTCATCACACTGGTTCACTGATTTTAGTCTTATTATATCAGTATTCCCCTTCTCTTGGGATCTCACTGGTACACCAGCTACATAAATTAACTCAAAAATAAATTAATACTAAATATATTTTTTGTCATGATTTCAATTAAGCCTTTCAAAGAAAAGTTCAATGTTCACATCATTAAGGCTTCTCACTGATATTCAACAAAAATAATATCATGACATATAACTTTAGGTAACCTATGAATGTTTGTCTAGACAATCTCTACATTAGCTTTTTTGTCTGCAAAATTACTCCATTTAGCTGAAAATTTATATTATTTTCTTCACTCAATGCACATCATAACATTTATTCTTTTTTTCCCAGCTTATTTTTTTCATGCAAGCCAATTAGACCAGTAATCATTTACTGACACAGACACAAAAGTGATTTTCAACCATTTAAGAGCTACTGTTATGTTAGTAAAGCTAGCAGGTAAAATATTGGATAAAGTAATTGGTAAAATATAGGATAAGAATTCTTTGAAGTGACTGGAATGCAGTGTAATTTACACTTAGGAGAAGGGATTTCTGTTCTATTCTTTTAAAAAATTTCAAATAGAGGACCCCCAAACCACAGTTCTCAAATGTTTGAGAAAAAAATTCAAATACCTTGCAACAAATTCTGACAGCATCAGCCATGTTACTAACCCAGAAGGCTGAATGCTTTCCAGAGGAACAGCAAAGACTTTAATCAAATAGTTCACTCCTAGGAATTTGACTGCTCTAAAAGAGAATTCATTTTTTTCTTTTTTTTTTTTTTTTACTTTTAAGGGAGAAATTGATATTTTAGCCTAAGCAGGATATCTGTTAGCCTTATAAGTTTTATTCTTAGGTATGTTATATTTATCATTCAGGCAGGTCTAAGGTATGAATTCCAGGCTGACAGCAAGTTAAGATTTATTAGAAGTGTAAAAAACAAATGCAGAATTGAGTGTAGAAAATAGGTATTCATGCTTTAACTTTTTGTTTCTTTAAAATACATCTTTAACTAATAACTACTGAATATTTGAATTCAGGATTCATTAGCTCCCACCTTCAAACAGCCAAGCATAATCTCCAATAATATTTCAGGGCTCTAAGAGACAAGAGAGTATCCTGTTGACTTGTGTGTCCTTTGACTTAGGGCTGCATGTTTACATGTGAATTTAAGGAAATGCTGGAGTCATTTCTTGGGGTTTCCCAGTATATGTTGGTAACTGAAATTTGTTATGCTTTACACACAGAAAAAAAATAAAATAATCAGAGTCAAATGGGCTGTTGCTTCATGACATACTTTCTACTTTGTAAATGATGTAATTATGCATTATGACCAAAAATTTACCCATACTGTCTCAAAATGGTTTTGAACATAAATATTTTTCAATACCAATCTAGTGAAGTTTCCTATTTTCACTGAATATGTGTTCAAAATACTTGAACAGGATCCCACTGGGGTTAGAGAGGTGGAAGTGAAGAAGAAAAGATGGGAGTATGCTTACCGGAGTCATCAACTCAGGTATGGCAGCTTGATAGGTGAGTGGGTGACAATCACGAGTGTTTGGCACAAGGACACAAGGAAGAAACATTGGACCCAGGTCATCTCCATCTAGAACATCCACTGTGAGGGTGGTGGTAGTGGTTCGCCGTTCATTCAGGTTTTGTGCACGGTCCTGTGAGAGAGGAAAAAAGAAAAAGAACACAAGATGGTTGCAGTGATCCCTCTAGCTTGGCTAAACTGTAGACAGGTTTCGTCCAGAGTATAGGCATCTGACCTCACTTTTCTCAGAGCATTTACATTAGAAAATTTCCAATTGTAAATACTTTTTCCACAGCTCTGAGATGTCAACCTCTCCCAGCTCAAACTTTTGCCAGTTTTATAACCCAGGACTCTTTCTCCAGGACCTAGGAATCATCCTATTGAAATGTAATAATTAATCAAGGAAGATAGAGCTTCTATCTCCCAGTGCCTGTGGGAGGGTAGTAGCCTAACTTCCATTGAAGGCTTTCTCCAAGTTGTGAAACTATCTCCCATCATGAGGATATAGGAATGTTTACTTTTCTTTGAGAAGGCCAGTTAACAAACAAAGATGGCTCTTGATTCCTTCACTCCTTCCCCTACCCCAGCATTTTTTTTTTTGATAATGCTTCAAGAAATTTAAGTCTATGAGATAAATATTGGTTATTTGGGAAAAAAAAAAGAAAGAAAGAAAAAAAAATGAAGGGGTAAATAAAAGAAAGAAAACCCACCAGATCTGCTATACTCTTATTGGAGAAATGCTTTTGTTTGTCTCACATAAGATTGCCTATGACAAAGTATTTTGAGAGCCTTCCTTGTCTCCATGTAGCCTGCTGGCATCACTAAAATAACTTGTTTCCAAGTTTCTAAATGAGAATTGTTTTATTTCTCCATACTTTGGGACTCTAAAAAGCTACAATTTCTGAGAGGAGTGTCCTTGTAACAGTAAAGGGAATTATGTTCCCACTTTTTCTCTTATCTACTAGCCACAATATTGCCAACAGAGAACAGCTTTTTATTTTTTCCTGCTTTTTTGTTTTGTTTTCTTTTTCTATTTTTACTGGTTGTAAAGAAGTGTTCTAAGGCAAGATCTCAGAAACCAAAAATCTCTATTGATGGAATTTTGCAAGTGCAACCTTCCTGTAATGCAATAACTGTGTGACTCTGAAACCAAGCAGGACCCTATAGGGCCCTCCTAGGGACAAATCCTTTCCGTGTTCCACATTTCTTGTTTGTAGGTTTCATCCAGCATTCTTGACTTTCACTTAGTTCCAAAGGGAAGATTTAAACAGTTGCTAACCAGGAAAGTGAGGGAATGCAGAAACAAAGGAGGAGCAATCAAGACACAATCCTGTGAGCAGAAGCAAGAAGAACTACAATCCTGCAGCCTGTGGAAAACTAACCACATTCACAGAAAGGTAGACCAGATGCAAAGGCAGAGGGCTATGTACCAGATGAAGGAACAAGATAAAACCCCAGAAAAACAACTAAATGAAGTGGAGATAGGCAACCTTCCAGAAAAAGAATTCAGAATAATGATAGTGGAGATGATCCAGGACCTTGGAAAAAGAATGGAGACAAAGATCGAGAAGATGCAAAAAATGTTTAACAAAGACCTGGAACAATTAAAGGACAAACTGAGATGAACAACACAATAACTGAAATGAAAAATACACTAGAAGGAATCAATAGCACAATAACTGAGGCAGAAGAACAGATAACTGATCTGGAAGACAGAATGGTGGAATTCACTGCTGTGGAACAGAATAAAGAAAAAGAATGAAAAGAAATGAAGACAGCCTAAGAAACCTCTGGGACAACATTAAATGCAACAACATTCGCATTATAGGGGTCCCAGAAGGAGAAGAGAGAGAGAAAAGACCTGAGAATATATTGGAAGAGATTATAGTCCAAAACTTCCCTAACATGGGAAAGGAAACATCCACCCAAGTCGAGGAAACACAGTGAGTCCCATACAGGATAAACCCAAGGAGAAACATGCCAAGACACATAATAATCAAATTGGCAAAAATTAAAGACAAAGAAAAATTATTGAAAGCAGCAAGGGAAAAACGACAAATAACATACAAGGGAACTCCCATAAGGTTAACAGCTGATTTCTCAGCAGAAACTCTACAAGCCAGTAGGGAGTGGCATGATATACTTAAAGTGATGAAAGGGAAGAACCTACAACCAAGATTACTCTACCCAGCAAGGCTCTCATTCAGATTCAATGGAGAAATCAAAAGCTTTACAGACAGGCAAAAGCTAAGAGAATTCAGCACCACCAAACCAGCTCTACAGAAAATGCTAAAGGAACTTCTCTAAGTGGAAAACACAAGAGAAGAAAAGAACCTACAAAAACAAACCCAAAACAATTCAGAAAATGGTCATAGGAACATACATATCGATAATTACCTTAAATGTGATGGGTTAAATGCTCCAACCGAAAGACACAGGCTTGCTGAATGGAGACAAAAACAAGACCCATATATATGCTGTCTACAAGAGACCATACAGACTGAAAGTGAGGGGATGGAAAAAGATATTCCATGCAAACGGAAATCAAATGAAAGCTGGAGTAGCAATACTCATATCAGATAAAATAGATTTTAAAATAAAGAATGTTACAAGACACAAGGAAGGACACTAGGTAATGATCAAGGGATCAATCCAAGAAGAAGATATAACAACTATAAATATATATGCACCCAACAAAGGAGCACCTCAATACATAAGGCAACTGCTAACCGCTGTAAAAGAGGAAATCGACAGTAACACAATAATACTGGGGAACTTTAACACCTCACTTATAACAATGGACAGATCATCCAAAATGAAAATAAATATGGAAACAGAAGCTTTAACTGACAAAATAGACCAGATAGATTAAATTGATATTTATAGGACATTCCATCCAAAAACAGCAGATTACACTTTCTTCTCAAGTGCACACAGAACATTCTCCAGGATAGATCACATCTTGGGTCACAAATCAAGCCTCAGTAAGTTTAAGAAAATAAATTCATATCATAAATAAATGCATATCAAGCATCTTTTCTGACCCCGACACTATGAGATTAGAAATGAATTACAGGGAAAAAAACATAAAAAACGCAAACACATGGAGGCTAAACAATATGTTACTAAATAACCAAGAGATCACTGAAGAAATCAAAGAGGAAATCAAAAAATACCTAGAGACAAATGACAATGAAAACATGATGATCCAAAGTCTATTGGATGCAGCAAAAGCAGTTCTAAGAAGGAAGTTTATAGCTAGCTATACAAGTCTATCTCAAGAAACAAGAAAAATCTCAAAAAATCAATCTAACCTTACACCTAAAGGAACTAGAGAAAGAAGAACAAACAAAACCCAAAGTTAGCAGAAGGAAAGAAATCATAAAGATCAGAGCAGAAATAAATGAAATAGAAACAAAGAAACCAATAGCAAAGATCAATAAAACTAGCAGCTGGTTCTTTGAGAAGATAAACAAAATTGATAAACCATTAGCCAGACTCATCAAGAAAAAGAGGGAGGGGACTCAAATCAATAAAATTAGAAAAGAAAAAGGAGAAGTTACAACAGACACTGCAGAAATACAAAGCATATAGGAAACACTCCCATTTACCACTGCAAGAAAAAGGATAAAATACCTAGGAATAAACCTACCTAGGGAGACAAAAAGACCTGTATGCAGAAAACTATAAGACACTGAAGAAAGAAATTAAAGATGATACCAACAGATGTAGAGAAATATACCATGTTCTTGGATTGGTAGAATCAATATTGTGAAAATGACTAAACTACCCAAAGCAATCTACAGATTCAATGCAATCCCTATCAAATTACCAATGGCATTTTTTACGTAACTAGAAGAAAAAATCTTAAAATTTGTATGGAGACACAAAAGACCCCGAATAGCCAAGGCAGTCTTGAGGGAAAAAAACAGAGCTGGAGGAATAAGACTCCCTGACTACAGACTACAAAGCTACAGTAATCAAGACAATATGGTACTGGCACAAAAACAGAAACATAGATCAATGGGACAAGAAAGAAAGCCCAGAGGTAAACCCACGCACTTATGGTCAACTAATCTATGACAAAGGATGCAAGGATATATAATGGAGAATAGAGAGTGTCTTCAATCAGTGGTGCTGGGAAAACTGGACATCTACATGTGAAAGAATGAAATTAGAACACTCCTTAACACCATACACAAAAATAAACTCAAAATGGATTCAAGACTTAAATGTAAGGCCAGACACTATAAAACTCTTAGAGGAAAACATAGGAAGAACACTCTTTGACATAAATCACAGCAAGATCTTTTTTGATTCACCTCCTAGAGTAATGGAAATAAAAATAAACAAATGGGACCCACTGAAAATTAAAAGCTTTTGCACAGCAAAGGAAACCATAAGCAAGACGAAAAGATAACCCTCAGAATGGGAGAAAATATTTGCAAACGAATCAAGGGACAAAGGATTAATCTCCAAAATATATAAACAGCTCATGCAGCTCAACAGGAAGAAAATAAACAACATAATCCAAAAATGGACAGAAGACCTAAATAGACATTTCTCCAAAGAAGACATACAGGTGGCCAAGAATCACGTGAAAAGCTGCTCAACATCACTAATTATTAGAGAAATGCAAATCAAAACTACAGTGAGGTATCACCTCACACCAGTTAGAATGGGATTCATCAGAAAATCTACAAACAACAAATGCTGGTGAGGGTGTGGAGAAAAGGGAACCCTCTTGCGTTGTTGGTGGGAATGTAAATTGATACAGCCGCTATGGAGAACAATATGGAGGTTCCTTAAAAAACTAAAAAGAGAATTACCATATGATCCAGCAATCCCACTACTGGGCGTATACCCAAAGAAAACCACAATTCAAAAAGACACATGCACCCCAACGTTCATTGCAGCACTATTTGCAATAGCCAGGTCATGGAAGCAACCTAAATGCCCATCAACTGACAAATGGATAAAGAAGATGTGGTACATATATACAACGGAGTGTTACTCAGCCATAAAAAGGAACAAAATTGGGTCATTTGTTGAGACGTGGATAGATCTAGAGACTGTCATACAGAGTGAAGTAAGTCAGAAAGAGAAAAACAAATATCGTGTATTAACGCATGTATGTGGAACCTAGAAAAATGGTACAGATGAACTGTTTTGCACTGCAGAAGTTGAGACACAGATGTAGAGAACAAACGTATGGATACCAAAGGGGGAAAGCCATGGGGGTGTGGGGATGGTGTTGTGATGAATTGGGCAATTGGGATTGACATGTATACACTGATGTGTATAAAATTGATGACTAATAAGAACCTCCTGTATAAAAAATAAATAAAATTTTAAAAAGAAAAAAAAGTCAGTAAAAATTGGCTTGATGAATAAATAAAAATATAGAAAAAAAGAAACAATCCTGCGGTGATAAAGCAGGACCCTGGTTCCTGCTCAAGGAATATATGTAACCATATCTTTGAGTTCTTCTGCAGGAACTAAGGCCCCCATCCAGGTAGAGAATGGTAACTTCAGGGTGAGTATAAGATTCCTGAAACACTGCCCTGTTACCTCATCACCAATCAATCAGAAAGAAGTCTGAACACAGTGGAAGATAACAAAGACTCTGACTCCCCCCTCCCCAAATGATTAATGTGATTAACTTCCCCTTTCCCCCTTTAAAAACTTTCATGGTCAAGCAGAACCTTTAGATTTGGTTCTTGGACCTGAGTCCACCTCCAGGTTGCCAGCCTCCTGAATAAAGCAACCTTTCCTTTTCAACCAACAACTGTCTCTTGAGTATTAGCTTTCAAGTGGCAAGCAGCAGAACCTGAGTTTGGGAACAACTCCATTCTTTGATGTTTAGATCCATTATAAGACAGACTGTGGTCAAAACATGGGAAAAAAGTTTAAATTTCCAAAGTGTGGGGATTCACTAGACCCTCAGAGTTCATATACAAATTATTTTAAATTAAAGACATTAGAGATTGAACATACACAAAAAGAAGCCTTTTCGGAGTTTTCCTTATCGTATTAAAAGCAGAAACTTTCTCAAGTGAAGCTGCCATGAATCTCTTCCTTGGGAGAGTTTTATAGCCATGAGAAAAGGAGAAAAAAAAAAAAAAGAAGAAGAAGAAAAACACTAGCACCTACATAAACACACATTACCACAAACTTTCTTTGTCTCCTGTTTACCCTCCCTAGAAACCTGCTCCTTGTTCCCAAAGAAGTATTTTCTCCCTCCTCACGCATGAAATGAGGTGTATAAAACCTCATCTCTAGCTGCTCAGGGAGCAACTTCTTTTGTTTGCTCTCATACGCATATACTTTATTCTTTCTAAAATACTTAATGAAATATTTTATTCTTTCTATTGTTAAACTGTTTTTGGGGTTTTTGTTTTGTTCTGTTTTTTGTTCAGTTTAATTTAAAGTCGCCAATTAGTAAATCTAAGAGGGCAGAGAAAAACATTTTTCCTTCTCAAGAAGGGAATAAACATGATCAAGATTACACTGATAATTACGATTGGTTAAACATTATTTTTTTTTATTCTATTCTATTTTACTTTATTATTTATTTATTTATTTTTGGCCTCAATGCACAGCTTGTGGGATCTTAGTTCCCTGACCAGGGATTGATCCCGGGCTCTGGGCAGTGAGAGCACAGAGTCTTAACCCCTGGACTACCAGGGAATTCCCCTGATTGGTTAAATTTATGGGATATAAAGATTTTTTCTTAAAGTCCTTCTTTAATTGTTCTAAATTTTCCATGTCTGTTTATTATATCTAGTACAGTTTAAAGTATAGGAGGAGTAGCAAATGACACGTGAGACAATTTTGGTGGTCCACAAATAAATTTAAATTATACTTTAAATGTATGAACTGAGTATATATAGAAGACTCTTAATTTAACATAAATTATTTAGAAAACACAACTGGTTCATCAAACCTACTTTTTTTTTTTTTTTTTTTTTTTTTTTTTTGCTGTACGCAGGCCTCTCACTGTTGTGGCCTCTCCCATTGCGGAGCACAGGTTCCAGATGCGCAGGCTCAGCGGCCATGGCTCACAGGCCCAGCCGCTCTCCAGCATGTGGGATCTTCCTGGACCGCGGCACGAACCCGTGTCCCCTGCAGCGGCAGGCGGACTCTCAACCACTGCACCACTAGGGGATCCCAAACCTACTATTTTAAGAGTATGATTGTGTAGAGGAGCAGAATTTACCACCCCCAAATATGTCTCTTTGGCATAGGATTATTTCAGGCTGATTATTTTTAAGAAACTGCAGACACAGAAGTTTTGAAAACTGGGTAAAAGTTACCCCTTTGTATTAGTCATTTACGTGTACTAGGGAAATCTCCATTTGTAAAGGTGTCTCTCTGGCTGTACCAGAAAGAGGGAGATGAACTTATCTCTAGAAACTTATCATGCAGATGGCAACAATTTAAATCTGCATATCAACTTTACCCTTGTTTACTGAGCTCTTTCAGGTAACCTCCCATAACTGACCTTCTACCCCCAACATCTTCTTTTGTGTTTAGCTGAAGATGGTATTAAGGTGAGGGCTTCTGCCATTCTGGAGGAGAGTTACCCTATTTTCCTGAGTTTCTCCCATGTATACAGAAGGAATATATGTGACGAAACTTTTGTTTGTGTTTCTTCTGTTAATCTGTTTTATATCAATGTGATTATTAGATCAGCCAAAGAATCTAGAAGGGTAGAATGGAAAAATTTCCCACCCCTACAACTGCTTAGGATGTACTTTTTAAAAAAGACTGCATCAATCTAAAGTTTAAGAAAAATATTGAATGAATACCATTTTATGTGATATTGGATGTGTTACTGGCAGAATGGCAATTTCCTCAGTTCTTGCCCTTCTCAAGAGAAATAATTCAGTCTAGAGGCATAGAGCAGTTTTAAATAGCAAGAGTTTTATTAAGCAGAGCGAAAGTACACTCCTGAGAAAGGATGAGAGTGGGCTGTCTGGAAACCAGAAGTAGTCTCACAATGGGGCAGGGTTAGGATTTTTAGAGTGGTGGTCCCTCCTTGTGTCCGGCATCATTTAACTGACAAGTTGATTGACAGCTTTAAGTTATATAACTTTTCTCCTAGTGTGCAGGTGCTTACCCATAAGCACCGAAGCAAAACCCACGTGGGTGGGGGGGAGGCAAAAACTGCAATACTAATTTATTAGAAATATGGCACAATGAACCCTGGATTACCTTGAGTCACCTTTTAGGTCTTGGTGCACCTGTGCCAACCTGTGCTGGCAGGTTTACCTTGCTTGGTCCTGATATGGATGGAAACTTAGCGGTGGTCCTTGACTAGAAGAGGGAAGATCTCTGGGCATGCTCTGATTACCAGTGTCCACATGGGGAGGGAAAGATGACCCCATCCAGGATGGGATGGGACCAACTCAAGTCTGACTACCTACCTAACAGATGTGGCAAAAAAGTTTGTAATATCCCAGAAGCAGTATTTCTATACTTGCATGTCACTCAACCTTACCTCTCATATGTTACAACCAAGTCACTGTAATAGACAAAGTATAATGTTTTCTATCCTAAGTCTTTCAGTTTGTCAGCAACAAATCTATCACTATTCTCTGCTTCTTTGGGTTACTGTTGCCACTCCATAACACGGATACAATTGCATTAGAGAGGGTGCATGTTTACCAAAATACACAATATAGGCTTTTGTCTTATACTGGGAAAAGAAATTGCTTACAAAGTGTTGAGCTATAAAATCTGAATTTTTAAGTGGAAACTAAAAAAAAGAAAAAGATCAGATAACCTACTGTGGAGGGGAAAAAATAATTTTCCTCTACCCTTTTAGGTTCTTAGATAACACCCCTCAGTAGTAAAAGACAGATTAACAGGAGTAAAACAAACAGTTTAATAACATGTATACTTCCTGTATACAGGGGAGATAACCAGGAAAACTGAGTAACTCCCCAAAGTGGCCCAAGTCACCACCTTGAATACCATCTTCAGCTAAAGACAAAAGATGTTGGGAGGGGAAAGCCAAATTTTCAGTGGAAGCACAGTAAACAAAAGGTATGTTTGTTATGCAGATTTAAATCTAAGCCTTCTCCATTGATAAGAGTTTCTAGAGTCATCCTTGTCTTCCTGGTACAGACAGAAAGACACCCTTATAATTGGAGATTTCCCTTGTAAATGTAAATTGCTTCTACTGGTTTTCAGAGCTTCTTTTCTGTCTGCTGGGTTTTTTTGTTTGTTTGGTTTGGTTTTTTGTTTTTTATTACTTAGCCTAAAATAATTCTTATGCTTGCTGAAATAAAATTCATAATTTATGGCAAGATGAGAAAATTCCCTCCCCTTTAGTGTGTATTGTACATCTGCATTATTCAGACCTCCTTAGGAAAAAATATTCCTTCTAATCCCATCAATGGTCACAACTCCTTAGGAGATAACCTTCCTTCTTAATCTCGTAAGGAGTCATGATGACCCATGACCCACTACTCTTTGTATCTATAGATCTAGGTTGTGTAAACTGTGTAAAATATGTCATTTAATGTACAGTCCTCTGTCTCAAAAACCTATATAACTGTGCTTTGACCTCTAATGGGCAGAACAGTTCTGCAAGCTCTCTGAGAGGTTGTTCCTGAGTTATAATCTTCAGTTTGCTCAAATAAAATTTTCCATAACTTTCTTAGATCACTTTATTCATTTTTTTGTCAGCATGCTAAAGAGGCATATTTTAGAGTGACACATTCTGCTCCCCTTTACTACTACTAGCAGCAGTGATATAGTAACAAAAACTACCAACATGGTTTATGTGTACATGGAGATTCCCCAGAATTTGCCACCAATAAATATAACATGTTATAATGAAATATGAAATAGGCCTCATGCACATTCCTAACTTGCAAGCCTCTGGAAGGTGTTGTTAATCCATGATGCTCTTTTTCCAGTTCAGAACCAAATTTGATCTTAAAATACTGTCTAAAGCAAAGCCCCTGACAATTAAGATAAAAACCGAAAAGAAAGGAGTATTTTACTCTTTCTAGTATAATGCTGCTGCTCACAACTCTTCTGAATAAAGGAAATAACAGTCTAAATTGGGAGTGGTATAAATAAAACATAATTATTTACATTAAATATTTTATATGATTTCATTAAATTTACATTTGCATTCATTGCTATGTGAAAACCCAGTACATATTAAAAACTAATCCCCAAAATCCTTCCTTCTCCTCTTCTATTTTCCTTCCTCATTTATTTTCTATCATTTTAAAAATAAGGTAACACTTTAAAATTTTTAGACATTTAAAAATAAGATATTGGGTTTCCCTGGTGGTGCAGTGGTTGAGAGTCCGCCTGCCGATGCGGGGGACACGGGTTCGGGCCCGGGTCCGGGAAGATCCCACATGCTGCGGAGCGGCTGGGCCCGTGAGCCATGGCTGCTGAGCCCGTGCGTCCGGAGTCTGTGCTCCGCAACGGGAGAGACCACAACAGTGAGAGGCCCGCGTACCACAAAAAATAAAATAAAATAAAAAATAAGATATCATTAATTGAGAAAACTGTGACTGTAACTGTCAAGCAAGAATGTATCTCTTTCAAAGTTAACCAAGTTTGTTTCATTTGTATTTTCTCAATGTGCGTTATTATTTCACATATCATTTACATATTTGCTAACATTAAACATTTAATTATATGAAACCTTTATTTAGCTTCCATAACCATTGTGAGTATAGTTATGCAAGTAATTGCAGGTGATACAAAGAATAATCCAGTATTAAAAACTGACATGCAGGAATTTAAAAGCATAGAGATAACTACAACATAAGACTCAAAAGAGCCACAAGGAATATTCATCAGAGTGTGAGATTTGACCTAGCTGAAACATTCTCTCAACGCCTCATAAGGAAGTGGTATTGACCTTGTCACTGAATCAGTGAATACTTAACATCTTTATTCAAAGCCTCCAATCACCTGGTCTCATAACATCACAATACAATATTATAACATGATATCTGACATATCAAAGACATGCATTTTTAAAATTAATTATTTAATAAATAGGTAGAAAATTTCATCAATATATTGTAAGGAAGAACTATTTTTTAATTTGTTTCAGAAAAAGAGATCTGTGCCTAGTAGAATTTCAAAGAAAGTTACTTTTATAAATAGCTCAGAGACAACTAACTCATTGTCACAATCCACTCTTTTTACAAAGCACATTTTTATAGAACTGCAAAGATTTCAACTATGAAAACGTTAGAGAAATAAAACACCTCTAACCATCAAATGATAAGTAAGACTTCAATTCCTTCATCTCAATAGGAAGGCTTTCTTGCTATAAAATAGTTTAATTGCACACTATTCTTTGATCAAACTAGAGATAGATGCTAATTTTTAATTCACTCAGTATCTGCTCTACATTTAGAACTGTATTAAGTCAAATATTGGTTATGTGGAGCGGAGCCAGGAAAAATTTGGACTCTAACAAATACTGTGAAATTATATGAAACCTGGTTTTAAAAATGAGTATGAGACAAAAATGCTGATGTTCAGATTTATTTTTGAGGCAATGTCATAGGAGCCTTGGAATAAAGAGACTTCTAACACTTACATACTTAGTATTCAAGTAGTTTGTAGTTGACAAAATGGCTAAAGGCACCGACCAGACTCACTCATAGATACATATATTAAGTACTCTTTCATTACCTTATCTGGTATTTGCAGTAGAGAAAGCAAAAAAAAAAAAAAAAAAAAATGGCAACATAATTAGAGTTGCCTTGAGTCTTTTGACTCTAACTCAGTTACCTAAGACCTTGGAGGAATCTGTCATGCTTCTGTTCACCAATGAAAGATGGTCTATCACCAATTGAAATTTTAAAACTTACCCTAGTAACTTGATTCTGTTAGATTTCTTTATTCAAAAAAGAAAATAACAGCAACAAGTTTGCCTGGGTCTAAATCACTTTAGAAGTGTGTTCTTTTTTTTCTTTTCTTTTTCTTGAAAGTGTCTTTTTTGTTTAACTAATTTTCCTTAGTTTTTATGCATACTAGTAAACAGAATAGCATCATTTTGCTTACTTATAAAATTTTCAAGCAATATCTTCATTACTTGAAAATTTTATAAATAGTTCTTAAACCATCAACAACTATCCTCCTATTTCAGTCTTACTCTCCAGAATATGCCCAAGAAACTGGCAAAACTAAAAACAATGGTTGTAACATTAGCACTTATTCCACATATCAGTAGGAGACAGACATGAGGAAAGGTCAGGATAGGGGTTATTCTGAAAAGTGGTTTATATAGTTTGAAATATGAAAGTATAAAAAGTAATTTTTATATCCAAACCTATATAATTGCAATGTTTTGAAGAAGAGCAGAATATGCCACCCCAAAATATGCTACATTGGCATATTGAGTATTTTACATTAAAGTTTCTTAAGAAACAGCCAGTGCAAGGAGGACATTTTGATCATCCTTTGTCCCCCTGAAAGCAGGACATAGATCTTCCATAAGAAAAGAACCCTCCCTGTACCAGGAGAATAGAGGGCATCATTATCACCAAAAATTGGGAACTTAGGGCCAAGAGGCTGTGTAAAAGTACCATGGTACTTTCTAATGTGATACCCTGAGCTTAAACCTCTTTGCCTTGCAAATTCTTCAGATATTTGTAGTTTCCTTGTCTAAAAGACAGCCTGCTTTGGTCACTTTTTTCAGTCTCATATTTTTTTATGGAGCTCCTACACATACATTATTAAATTTGTTTTTCTCTTGTTAATCTGTGTTATGTTAATTTAATTTTTAGGCCAGCCAAAGAACTGTAAAAAATTCAACAAACTTCAGTTAAACAGAGTCAGGAGACCAGAAGGGGGAGCCCTCACACTTTGCAAGGACAGCATAGCTCAACAGGAAGAATGCCTCCTCTTCCATCCTTACAACAGCTCAGCTAATGAAAAGCCATGGTCTCTTTGTTTACTATAGCTCTCCCAACTTCTTATCTCCCCCTCTCTCTCCTTCCCTTGTTTTGTAGGGACTTGCACATGGCTCACCGTGGTTGTAGACCCCAAATTGCAATTCCCTTCTTATCCCAAATAAACCCATTTTTGCTGGAGAAATAACTGGCAGTCTATTTATTTTAGGTCAACAGAACCTGGAAGGGAAGAAGGAAAAAGTTTTTCATCCCTACAGTTTACACACTTTTTTTGCATACTCGAGTCCATTAAGAGAAAAGAGAGAGCTGAGAAAGATACAGTATCATATATTTTTTAAATACAGTTATCTTGTTATGAAAGATAGTTATGTCCCTTCTCTAGATTTTTGATGTATGTGAAAATATGGAATAGCACTGCTAATTGACAGAATAATTCAAAAAGTATTCTTGCTATGAGTCTTAATGAAATGCAAATCTTTTCTTTCTGACAATTATTTAAGGGCTCTTGAGTAGTTAAGAGCCCTTAGGATTTCCCTCAGGATAACCAGAATACAGAAAGAGTTGGCTTGAATATATCGATGTATAGAGATGGGTTTGATTTTTTTATGATTTAGGGTAACATCAAAATTGGAGTTTGTGGTGACAGAATGTATCAGAAGTTTCAACAAAAGGAAACCCCTGACTTTTGTACTTCTCTGAACTTCCTTTTCTAGATTTTTTTCTCCTTTTTTCTGGAATTTCATTGCTTCATTGGCTATTCATATTTTCTAAAAAACGGTGTGGGTAATACTGTTGCAAAAATTCTAAAGAAAATAAGTGACAAGTTTTCTAATGTGGGTCACCCAAAACTCTTCCAATTTATTTAAGAATCATAACATGTTCACATGGATAAAAAATCATAACATGCTCACAACTACATGAAATTTGAATGATTCCTTTTGCAAATCAATCAAATCTTTCTACTCTAAGCAAAGCCAGGCCAAATCTGAATAATGTTCAGTAATTTATCATCAGACCTCTAGCTTCTTAGAAACCATCTACTTTAAAGTCCAAATTGATTGCTCATATTTCAGCTCTTCTTATGACTCCAAGATAATAAGTAGGTTTTTAATTGACATAGTTTACATTGTACATTGGTTTACATACCATCAATAAAATAACTATAAAGAATATAAAATAATAATTAAAAAATATTGTAATATATGGGTATCATTATTCTATATAAATATAAGAATATAAATTGTATAGATATTGATATATATGAGTAAGTAAATGTTTAACAGCCAACTGAGACAAGAAGTCTCGACTGAGGCATGAGATAGATGGGTCCCAGGCAAGACATTTACAACTAGCCTCCTGTTTATACTCTGAGATAGAAATAACAACAGGAACAGGATGAATAGCTGGACTTTGTCTCCTGTGGACACTGTAAGATAACAGTAGTGGCAGGGGACGGAGGGGATAAGCCTTCCTGGGGTAAAAGATAAGGAGGTCACAACTCCCTTATTCTTGGGGTCAGGGAGACCTCCCAAATTACACTTGCACAGAAAGTTTCCTCAGGAGACTGGGTGCCAGACCACAGTAAGTTTTGCTAACTTCCCAGAGCTCCTCACACTGAAATCCATCTTGGCTAAAGCGGGCGAAGGCACATGGGGAGGGCCCTGAGACAAATCAGATAGGGGTAAAAGCAAGACGACTGGTCAGAGGAAAACAAAGACCTGGAAGCCTGCCCCCTTATAAATGATTTAAACTTCCCAAAGATGTGACTCTTACTGAGCCTGCCAATGTGTCTATCCACAATATTCCTCTCTTGTCCTCCAAAGGGGAAAAAAGCCAGGGCAGTGTTGCAGCCAGGGTTGAATCCCTGGTTGGGAAACTGAGACCCCGTGTCAAGCTGCTGCAGCCATGGCTACACCACAGGGCCCCCAAGAACGTGACTTGGAGCATTTGTCACTTTCCATACTGTAAATATCTCCCACCATGGCCACAAATGAGGTCACTGTACTTGGAGTTGGAAAGAGATGTCCAAAATTGGCCCTCAAAGCAAGCATGAGCCATCTTTTCAGCTCCAATAAGCCACTGTCTTAAGTTATATATCTAAAATGTAGAGGAAATAGGCATTTTTCTTTATAACTTGTGGGAATGTGATGTGCTGCAACCATTTGGAAGATAATATGGCATTACCTACTAAGATGAAAAGTATATGTATGTATGTATATACATATATATACATGAATATATACAATTTTTCTCATAGTAACTTTATCTTTTAATTATCTATTCATGAACAAGTAAGTACTGGTACTTAAGAGGTTTATGTAATACTGTAATGATATCAGAATATATTCCAAGCATTAGTTTAAGCACATTTTTGTTTGCTAGCTTGCTAATCCTCACAAGAACCCTATGTGGTATATTTCATTAATATCCCCATTTTACTACTTAGAAAACTGACATACAGAGTATACCAAAAGTTACACGCTAGGAAATGGCAGAACTAGGATTTGAATTTGGGCAATGTGGTTCTAGAATTCATGCTTTTACCACTATACTATTCTCCCTGCCTCTCAGGAGAATCATGAGATTAGCTATCAGTTCTGTGCCAAAAACCAAAAATAAACAAAAAAACCTTAAGTATAGTTGAATAAATTGTGATATATCCTAATTTTAGTATATTATATAACTTTTTAAAGGATATAATCTAAAAACTTTTAAAAACACTAAAAATCATAACTTCCTATATTTAGCATTCACATTTTGTATCGCATAATTTACATTTGTATAAAAATTACTATTACAGATAAATTCAAGTCTTCATTCAATTTCTCACCAATTCCATTCCTTCCTTTCGAGGATCCATGTATATCCTGTTATTTCATAATTTTATCCTTGAAATGCTAAAATCTTATCAGTCTTTCCCCAGTTATGAGTAGTCTAGCAAATTGGATTTGAATTGTCCCAGATGTCTTTATAAATAGTTTAAAGTAGATGGCAAGTCAGAAGATTTATTTTATTTTATATTTCTTTAAAAAAAAACTCATTTTAAATAGCACAATAAAAATTAGCTTTCAAATACATTCCATAGCAATCTGACTTTTCTGTAAATTTTATTAGAGATTCTGAGTCAGAAAGGAAAATTGTACCTTTTCTCCAGTTTCATTTACATAGGAAAAAAAGGGGTTCAGTGTTTTTGAGGAATTATGAGGGGCCCTCTTTAAGAGGTTTTACTTTTTCCTACATCCATAGTTTCTACTCTAGTCTCTGCTACTGAGCCCTAAGACAACCCACACTGAATTGGAAAAAAAGAAACAAGTATTTTGAATGAAAGTCTAGAAATCTGTCTTCAAAAAACTAGATTTCTATCTATATCTACCCACACACATATACTATATATGTAAACATGCATGCCCTTTCTGCTGAAATATCTCTAAAAAAGACAGAACATGGCCACTTAGCGACACTTTCTTGCATATAAACTTGTTCAGAACAGCTGATGGAGGATATTTCCTTTTGCCACTCCCTCTTGTCTTTCTGTTCAGCTATAAAAATATGATTACAATGCTTAGGGGTTATTAAAGGTACAGGCTGGCTTCAGAGTCTAACTACCTTTTCAGAACATGGCCCTGCCACTTATTATAGGAATTTTTTCAATGTCAGATGCTATCGGTCACCAGCCCTGTTAGATTTTTTTTTACTAAAATACTAGCCCAATTCTCCTCCTTCCTAACAAATTATTATTATTTTTTCAATATGCCCAGCCCCAGGAAACGAACCATACTTGCTTGTCATCCAGAGATGATTGTCTCATTCCCCTTTACCACCTACAGACTTCCTTAACTTTACCGTCTGCTATGCTGACTCATATTCCTGTTCTGTGTGGGGAAGCTGGGTGGGAAAGAGCTTCCTCTCAGATAAAAGCAGACAGAATTGGGCTTCCCTGGTGGCGCAGTGGTTCGGAGTCCGCCTGCCGATGCAGGGGACACGGGTTTGTGCCCCGGTCCGGGAAGGTCCCACATGCCGTGGAGCGGCTGGGCCCGTGAGCCATGGCCGCTGAGCCTGCGCGTCCGGAGCCTGTGCTCCGCAAGGCCGCAGCAGTGAGAGGCCCGCATACCGCAAAAAAAAAAAAGCAGACAGAATCAATGAACATAAGAAGTCCTAATTTTACCACCCTTATACTCAGACTTGAATTGCAGTCGTGATGCTTATGGCGCTGGTATTCACTAGCACCAGAGCCATAAGCATCACAACTGCAAATGGGAGATAAGGCATTGGAAAAACAACCAAATTTCAGGAAAAGACGGATTTTAAGGACAGAAGGAACCTGAGTCTTTGGTGATATACTTGAACTGTCAAATCAACTCTTGAACCACATAAATCTAAGAATTTTATTAAAATAATAGTGATAATGACAATAATAATGTTATACAAGCAATTGTTTTTCAGGTTTTCTGTTACTGCAGTCCATATATGTGGGTTATGATCATTATAGCTTAGATGTAGTGAGCAACTACTCAATAAAAGATAAATGATTCAATAAATGATTCAACAGTTCTCTACCTTTAGTGTACTTTGAAGTCCCCTGGGGAGCTAATAAAAAATGCGGGTATTCCACTTCTACCTTCTGAAATTTTTATTCAGAGGGTCTGAGGTTGTGTCCAGGAATCTGCATTTTTTTATACACTCCCAAGGTGATTCTGCTGCAGCCATTCGGTGGATCATGCTTTGAGAAATACTTCAGTGTGAGCTAAAAACAGATTATTGAAGTGTATGAGTGATTCAAAGAGTGAAGAATACAGTGAGTGGGAATAATCTTCCTATCCCATTCCATCCCATTTCCTATTCAGAAGACTATAATTTACAAATTACACTGAGCGCAGGGCTACCCTGTTGAGGCTGCAAATCACAGTGAGCACATACATTCTGGGCAAGTTCTGTACTTCATAAATTCAGAAGAGGAAAGTAAGAGAAATTAAACACTCACATTAGCTTGGATGATGACAAAGTAGCGAGTCTTGTCTTCATAGTTGAGCCTCTTCCTTAACACTACATTTCCGGTCAACATAAGGGGGATTTCAAAGGTGTCATTGGATGTCTGCAAATAGGTAAAGATACACATTTGAGATCATCTGAACATAAGATGAATTAGACAATCTTATATTTCAGTTTAGTCCCCTAGAAAGTTATAGACAACATGTTCATCATCTGAAAACAGGATGTGAGTGTAAGCTTCAGATTTAATATTCTTATTTCCAAAAACTTGTCATTCTGATCAATAGGTCTCACTTTTGATAATGATAACCAGGAAACTTACTTCTTGTAAGTTTTTCATATATTATTAGGGTTACCCATCAACAGCCCTGGGATACTTCTAAGCCCAGATATCTGAAAAATCTTTCCTATTACCATATTATCTTTTCACAATTTTTTTTTAAAACACCAAAGAGTTCAAAGATTGCAATTTGTGATTTCTACATAATATCCCTTTTCAACATTGGTGCCCATTCTGTATTCTCAGTATTTTCAAGTACTGTATTAAATACAACTATTAACCTGAAACTTTGTGTTTTTGTGAAAAAGAATGTGCTGTAGCTTGTTTTTTGTTTGTTTGTTTTGTTTTGTTTGTTTTTCCAAGCCTCAAAACTGCTGTTCATTAGTTAAGTCTCCTATCCTGACAGGGGTTGAGTTTCTTCTTGGCAACATGCAGGTTATAAGGGCAACTTCCAAAGTGCCTTCCAGCAATACTGCTGTGGCATGAGCAGCCCTCACTGTAAGACAGTATAGTCATTCCTCAAGGGAATATAATTTAGGAGATCTGTCTCTCAGCCTTAAAAAGACCTTACATCACTTTTTTGTTTTAGTGCCATTTTGAAGACTGATAAAATAGTCTCTAAATTATGACAACAAGTCAGTTTTACTTTTAGTATTGGAACTTTTTTGGTTGATTGTTTTGTGCAGTGATAGGCGTGCATGTGATTGTGGGCAGCAGATGAAATACTTAGATTCTTCAGAAAAAGGAGGAGGAGGTGGGGGAGAGGGAGGGGGAGAGGCAAAGCAGGAGGAAGAAAGCAGAAGAAGAGGGGAAGGGAAGGAAGAAAGAGTGTGTGCATGCTTGTCTGTGTGTGTCTGTGTTTATACACTCAGCTGACACAAGGGGAGTTACTTAGAAACAGCGTTAATGAGAGAACAGCTGACTCAAATCTTCTATCTCAAGTTCATTTGGGGGAATGTGGACAAATTAACCTTCAATATCTAGAGTTGTGATCTCTCCCTCTCCATCTTTTTCTCCCTCCTTCTGTGACCCCCTCTCTTTCTCGTACACACACACAGAGTATACAATTGATAGATATTTTTTAATGATTTATTCTGTGTTCATGCAATTGACTTTGCAGGTCTTTCTTGGATTCAGTCATTTAAAAAGTAACATTTTAAAACATAAATATAAAAAATGTGCCATAAAAGATATTTACAATTAAAAACAGGTGTTTGACATTTTCCCTAAATTTTTGCCTATTTAAACACTGCGGGACTCTAAACTATGCCAGGGAGAGTAAAAATTGTTTAAATATCTAAGTTAGTTATGATGAATACTTTAGTTAATAATTGCCATATACACTGTAAAACACAACTGAGTGTGTTGTTATAGGGTTGTTAACTTTCAAAGGCTCAATAACTGTAGAGACATATATCAATTCTAGCGTGTTTATGAAATATACGGTGGGTTGCTTACCGAAACGCCACCTAATCCTTGGAGTCAGAACTCCAAATGAGTTCAGATAATTGGTGGCTTTGTGCTTTAGGGGAGGCTATGACCCTAAGTGGGGTGAGTTTTGACAAATCTAATCCTACCATGGAAAATCCACACTCTTTGCCAGTGATTGATTTGGAAATGTACGTGAGATCTAATTCTAAATAATCTGAAGAGTTTTTCTTAATTTTAAAGAGAGAGAGAGACAAGAAAAAAAGTGTTCCCTTCTCTGCTTACAGATGCTTTTATAAGGATGCAAAACCTGGAACCATCAGCAGCCATTTTGGAACTATTGAAACAGTTAATCTAGAAGTAAACAAAATGCGGAAAATGGAAGAGCAGAAAATGAAAAGAAGCTGGCTCTGTGATATCTCTGAGTTGTTTAACAAATCCTGATACCTCCCCTTCTCTGAACAACCTGTTACAAGAGATAATACATGACTTTGTTGGCAAAGTCACTTTAAATGCAGTTTTCTATTATTTGCAACTGAAAGCACTTTGATACATGATTATCTCCTGCCTATGTGTCCTCATCATGCAGTCCCCTCTCTTTTCCATTTATGCCATGACTCTTTGCAGGTGACATTTGCTTTTCATTTTCTCCTGCCTAAACATTCTATCCCTCATTTCTCTGGATTATAAATCCTGCAAATCTTATTCGGTAAAATCTTCTTTGTCATTCAATTTAGGATTAAATCTTTGCTCTTATGTTACATTATTTTTTCCAAACAGCATTTGTTATTTGTGTATTTTCTGCTTTCCCTCACAGATTTCTCAAGGATCTCTCAATCTATGATGTGGAAATACTTACATTTATGTTTCTAACCAAGTAACGTAATGGATGTTTGTGATCCTATTTTAGTTGATAATTTTCATTGGATATTTGTAGAATTATTACAAGCATTGTAGCTAGTAATTAAGGATTATATTGTTCTTAAGAAAATTTTTTAATTAAATCTAATTCTTATTAGCTAAGTCCATCTTTTATAGATATCTGAGATTTTAATTTTGCTAGGAGTTTCATAAATACTTATGTTCCAAGAAACATAAGGAGAATATCTGCTTTATGATCAATGCTGTTTATAAATTATTGCATATGAAAAGCCTTTGTGTTAAAATTAACTAATTTATTAATGAAACAAGTATTCATAAAGTATCCATTCTGTCTTGAAAAAACAGAATAATAATCATGAGAAAAATTAGAAACAAAATGTGGATAAATGCTTAGGGTGCTCTTTATTTGTCCTGTAGCAAAAAGAATATTGGATTAGATCAACTCAAAGTAAATGCCCTGCTGTAATGCTATTTCTAAAGCTCTACCTAAGGAGGAAAAAAAGAGCAAAATTTACTAAGAAAATATGGTTGTTTTTTTAAATTATTATATGATAAGGCAATGTGACAATAATTTTCAAAGTTTAAAGTATATAAGGATCATAGAAATGTATCACTTAGATTGCAGATTCCTAGTCTATTACTCCAAATTCCAGAAATTCTCAGAAGTCTATATTTCTAACAAAACTCTTGGGTGATTATCATGTAGAAAGTTTAGGTTTTATTTTGAGAAACACTAGACTAGAAGATAGAAAGGACCAAGTTAAGCATATAAGAGTTTTGGCATTTGCTTGTGATCTCAACTCAATAATAAGCTCCTATAATACATTCTTAAGATGGATAATTATTTCATTTTTCTTTATTTTGCAGCTAGTTGTGTTAGGTTAACAAATTGACTTGATGTTAGATTGGGATGAACTTCTAAATATAATTTGAGTGAAGCCTCTCAAAGGTAATAACATGTTGAGCATTTAATATTTTGCGATTTTAGTAATTACTAAAATTGTGCTTTTCTAATTCAATCTGATTCCTTTAATAATAAATAATATGTCAGAAGGATCCCATAACTGATATAGATATATGTGTGTGTGAGTGTGCGTGTGTATCAGTCTATCAAGAGCATCTCAGTCTTATACTCTTGTCAAAGAACTGTTTGAGGTGGAAAGGGAGGTAGAGTCTGCACCATCCCTTCCTCTACCATTTATTTTCCTCTCCTCTCATCCTTAGAGATTTGGTTCATCAACAAAGGAGAGGGGTGTAGGAACACAGTCATATCCTTTTTCTTAAGCAACATACATTTTTTGGAAATAAGGCCCTGACCCTCTTTCTGTTAATTTTGGACACTGCTCTGTAAAGCACGAACTAGCACTTGTTTCTTTGGGTGATGAGAATTTAAATGCTGACCTCTACCTGCCCAGTGTTAATCAGGTAATTCCAATAATGATTAAGCCTCTTAATACCCACAGGCCCCAAACATCTGCTCTCCATCAGGAGAGGTCCACTCACAACTCCCTAGCAGTTTGGTGTCTCAGTTACTGTCAGACAAGGGGCAATTCTCCACTTAGTAAATGAGGGCATAGGGCAGTTTAAATGATTTTATCACTGTTGGAAGGATGAGAAAGAGTGTAGGAGGCATGTGTAATGCCCTTCCTTCACACACACACTCACACTGACTTAAGCAAAGAAGGGAGATGGAATGTTGACACTAACAATTCCGTGTTTCTCCAGAGTTGATTCCATCCCCCCACAGCCCTCTTTATTAACCTGTGGGAAGCTGAATTAGTACCAACGTAGATAAAATGACACCTCTCTGCTAGTCCTGTAAGGAGGTGTTGGGCTCCACAGTTGGAGATGATCTGGAAATGGACTATGAGGTATTTAGTGTTATTTGTTCTCAGCTGAGAACTCTGGTAATTCATCATTTTCTAATAAGCAGAAAAGATTCTGTTTGGCTTCTCATACCTATGCTATATTTACAAATACTGTTTTTGATATTATCCATTCAACTGTAAGGACTAGATATTCAGTTCAAAAGAAGAGAGATTTATTTTTGAGACCTGCACACACACAGACACACACATACACATATACATGTATATCTATTTCCTGGTTATCTAATGACAGAACCAAGGTACAAATATGCTTTACTGGGCCTGTAACTGGGAAGTGGTGGGAACATAGGTAACAAGGAAAACATTTCTCAGTCTCTCAGAGGCTGTTAAGTTCTCTTATTATTTTTTTTCTACATTTTTTTGGAATCTCTCTCTCCCCTCTCTCTCTTCCTTCATCACCTCTAATCTCTCTCTCTCTTTCCCCATTTGTTCATGTTGAACAGGACTGTGACTTTATCTCTTAGTTTGAATAAACAGCACCAACTCTGTGTCCTAATCAGTCTGTAGTTGGTCTTAAGCTTGTCATGGATTAATCAGGCCACCATGCCATTAGTTGCTGAACCATCCATGGTTTGGTGTGACTCCCCTAATCTGAATTACCTGAAGTGAAAAGTGGAGGATTAAGTAAGATCATGTAGCCCTTGTCTACTCAAAAGGGACTACGATTTGAGCAGCAACATTCGTTTGCTCCTAGTAGAATACCAACACTCTGATAATTGTTTCTCTACTTCATACACACTCATTCCTCCCTGCCACATAAACACACACAAATACGTATATGCACATTTAGGGGTGAAGGAAAGATTACAATGCAGTTCATGTCACCTTCTTCTAACCAATTTCATAGGAAATTGTATTTAGAAGTTTCTATTTGGCTTCAAAAGTACATGTTATAAATGTAAAATGTCACAGACTCACAGTTAAACAACCTGGGTTCAAAGTTTTACACAACGAAGGACTTTAGGCAATGACCTAATTAAACACAAGTGTTCACAAAGCTCATGCTTTGTGACCACCTAGAAGGGTGGGATGGGAAGGGAGGGAGGGAGACACAAGAGGGAAGAGATATGGGGATATATGTATATGTAGAACTGATTCACTTTGTTATAAAGCAGAAACTAACACACCATTGTAAAGCATTTATACTTCAATAAAGGTGTTAAATAAATTTAAAAAATAAAATATCCAAATGATACCTATTATATTAATAATTTCCTTTTTCCAAATAAGATAAACTCCCCAAAATGAAAAATTCCACACAATACATGACAAATTATTCTCCTCTTTTTTCCCTGAATCTTTCTTTTTCCTTTCTTTTCTTTTCTTTTCATGTTTTAAAATATAATTAGTTCAGTGTATTGTAGATGGCCTTAATTTTTATTACCATGAAGGCACAAAAAAATAGTATTTTATAGTAACTGTGATGAGCATAGTACAAATCCTCTTAGTTCGCTCTCTAGCGGACACCAATAATGAGGTATTTACTAAATTATTTTCATCTGAAAATATCAGATGAGAAAGGATAGGTTATGATGCAAGAATAAAACCCCCAAATTAATAGAATTTTTTAACATTAGAATTTTTTATTTCGTACCCATTCTACATATCTACACTACCACATGTCAGCAAGTGGGCTCTGTTTATGTTTTCATTCAGGGACTCAGGCTAATGCATGTTTCACCTCAACATGTTTTTCTCCAATCACTGCAGCAGTGGGAGGGGAAACGGTGACTTGTATTTGATTCTTTGCGCCCATATCTCATTAGCCAGAGCAAGTAATTTTCTCCAACCCAAAAAAGTTCACTTCTGGCATGTCTCCAAAAAGAGGAAGAGCCAGAAAGTTTTGGAAAATAACACAAATGTTTTTGCTTTAAATTTGGTTAATCAGTTAAGCAGTTCTTCATCCCCAAACTTCTTCTTTCTTTATTCTAGATAAAATTCAATAAAAACAAGGGCAAAAAAAAAGTGCAATTTAAACTCTTCTGATTTTGTTAATAGGTTAAATAAAAGTGCTTTGTTCCAGTGAAAAGTTTACAACATTTGGCAATTTAATTTTTTAAATTTTATTTTGGATAGTAAAAATGTCTGATTCTTATTTATTCCACATCTCCTAGTATAGCTGTTCATCTACATCATAAAGGAAATACAGGTGTGGTAAAAAGGATCCTAATAATGCAAATGATTATTTTCAATTTATCCTCTATTAAAACCAGAATAGAACCTTCATTTCCTCTATTTTTTTTTCCACAAACTTAAACAAAAAGACTCAAAAGTGCTTTTCCAAAGTAGATCAGTTTATATGACATTCAAAATGATGATAATAATACTGAACATTATAGTAGGTATGACAGATTCTTAAGGGAAGCCTCTCTATCCCCACTTGCTGACAAGCAACTCATACCTTTGTGTAATCCCCTCCCCTTGAGCGTGGGAAGGACCTCTGACTTGCTTCTAACCAATAGGATATGGCACAGGTGATAAACTGTCACTCTTGTGATTGCCTTATGTCATATAAGACTCCATCCTGCAGACTAGCTCTAGATACTCTCCTTGCAGGTTTAAGGAAGTAAGCAGTCAAGGAACTAAGGGTGGTTTCTAAGAGTTGAGAGCAGCCGCCAGCCAACATATAGCAAGAGGCCAAGGCCCTCTGTCCTACAACAATAAAGGAATTAATTCTAACAGCAGTCTGAGTTTACTTGGTAGGGGATTCTTCCCTACTCAAACCTCCAATGAGAACTAATCTGGGCAACATGTAGATTGTAACCACATGAGAACCCAAGCAGTTCAGCTTAGCTCTGTCCAGACTCTTAAGCCGCAGAAACTAAACAAAATGAAAGTGTGTTGTTTTAAACCACTAAGTTTGTCATCCAACAGTAGATAACTAATACATTATGCTAATTACCAAGCCTTGTCTAAAGGATTGGTGGTGACATATAGTACTGGTAATTGGTAACTACTACATTTGACGAGTCAATAATTTTAAGTGATATTATATTTTTACTTCTCTGATATTTAGGAACACATTAATATGAGGGTATCCTCATATTAAAAACAATATGCTCACTATAAATGAAAAGATGGGAAACTCACCAAAATTACAAACTATAAAAACTATAAAAATATGGAAAATTTAGACCTGAAGATTATACTATCTGAAATTTTAAAAATAATAAATAAAAAAAGACAATTGGATACATTGGATAGTTTTAAGAATAGAATGGAGATGACAGAGAACACTGTAACTTTGAATATAGATCAACAGTAAACACCCAGGTTGCAACCAAGTAATTAAAATATGTTGAAAATATATGAACAGAGCCTGTACCTGTGTAACAGTATTTAAATGCCTAATATGCCTGTAACTGGAGTCTCAGAGGGAGAAGAGTCAGGGAAATGGCATGAAAATATTAAACAATAGTGTCTGATAATTTCTTTAACTGGTGAAAGACAAATTCAGAGATTAAAGTTCAGCAAAACCCCTAAAAAAAGACAATTACAAAGAAAACTATACATTGGCATGCTCCCATGGTCAAGTTGCCAAGCACTCAAAATTAAAATAAAAATCTTGAAAACAGTCAAAGAAAAATGGCACATTACATACTGGAAACATAATTTAAATTTCCATTGTCTTCCCTTATCAGAAACACCAGAGGCCAGTGTTTAAAGTGATGAGAAGAATTAATTAAAACATACTTTGGGGCTTCCCTGGTGGCGCAGTGGTTGAGAGTCTGCCTGCCGATGCAGGGGACATGGGTTCATGCCCCAGTCCAGGAAGATCTCACATGCCGCGGAGCGGCTAGGCCCGTGAGCCATGGCTGCTGAGCCTGCACGTCCAGAGCCTGTGCTCCGCAACGGGATACATTCATAAATTTCTACAAGGATGACTTGGATAATGTAAATGAGTGAAGTGATGAGGGTAAAAATGGATATACATATATTGTCTGAGTGATAGAAGTTTGCTTAATGGGAAAACATTAATTCAACCGTAGCTGATGCTGTCTTATTGGAAATCAGGACCAGGGTTGTCATACATCTATTTCTTAAGAGAGAAGAGAAAACTAAATTTGAATGTGAAATTTCATGATTTTTAGATTTTGGCTCAGAAATTATTTAAAATAATTTGTGGCCAAACAAAATTTTGTGAGTTGAATGAAACTCCAGGTCACTAATTTGTGATTTCTGCTAATGAATAACGTAGCATCAGACGGAAAACAAACAAAACAAAAAAAAATACCCTGAGATTTTTAAGTAGAACAGACCAATCTACACCTTTTACTATTTACCATACAGTGTGAGACTAATTTTAAAGAAATTTTTAACTGTGGTTGCAAAAGCCAGAGGGGGCCACATTTTCAGGTTACATATATTTGTAATACATACAAGTTTGTTTTAACTCTAAGAAATAAGCAGGATAATATTATGATGCTATTAATTATAAGCAGAATTTCTAGAGATTTAACAATTTAAGAACATAAAAGTCATCAGATAGCTCTTTCTCAGAGATTTTATAAGAGAAGAAACTGGCATTGAGGTTTGCATTAACTCTCTATGATGATTAAAGATGGATTCTCTCTGTAAGGATGTGACTTGGTTAATGCTTTCTCTTCCAATATACCCTAACTTAAGGGCTGTCATGATGTCTTATTCTTTTGCCTCATTGAACTAGAACCATGCCCAGAGAATTTCTTTCGTTATTCCATAGTAGCGCTAGCTTGCTAAAGTACATTTTTTTTTCTTCTTTTGCAATTTGGAAGCTGCATGTGAATGATTGGTTTATTCAATCTGTAGGTAATAAAAGGTACATATTATATTTCATGCCAAGCCCAGAAATCTCTGAAAAGGGGAAGCATTCAGAAGGAATTACTGCAAGGAATTTCAGCCTCACAAAACTTCTAAAAGATACATTCCAAGTAATACATTTCTGTCTCGCACTATATCTAATCCTTGGGTAGGTTTGTTTTTTTTTTAATGCAATGTAATAAATATTCCCCTAAAATACGTGGCCTGGTCATTCTATACTTTCTTGGAGTTTCACTTTTACAGCTTGAGGAGTAAAGATTAGGAAATGACCTTCATAAAATATAAGCTAGAAACATGACACACACATACAATTAATTATTTTAAAAATCTAAATAGTAAAGAAAATAAATGGTTTAGAAATATTCTGTATAGTCAGCTGCCTATTTCTGCTTAATTTCCCTTCTGCTGTTTCTTTGATCTTTTCCATTCGACTTCTGTGTAACCCCTCATACTTATTGTCCTTTTCTGTCACATTCTCATCATCTCCCCATCTCTTGGTTTCATTACCTCTGTCTATAAACATGTGGAGGCATACATTTTAGGGGAAAAACAAAAACAGAATCCCCCCAAATATTCCCTTGACTCTGCTATACCCGTGGGCCTTTTGTTTTGTTTTTAAATTTTTGAAAATTTTAACTCAAGTGCTGCAACTATGTTCATAGAGCACAACAGAGGAAGAGTGGAGCACATATTACTCTGAAATCGAGTCCTAACTCTCCGGCTTAGAGGTGGGTGTGTGTTACCAGGCAAGTCACGTCACATATGAACCTGTGTTCGCTTCTATGTGATAGAGATACTACTACTAACTAATTGATTTGTGAGAATAAGATGAGGAAATGCATTCACAATTCACTTAGTTCTCACAATCAATTTGTGAGGTAGATCTTATTGAGAGCTCTTAGTCTCTACAAGTTCAACAGGTTTTTTTAAATTGTTTAAAGCTTATATAAGAAATATATAATTTAAAAACAAAGATACAATGTTAACTTCACCACTTTTATGTTCCTAATATTAAACCTAAAGGAGAAGCATTAATTTAAAAAGTCACTTAAGTGATTTTAAAACTATGCTTTGGGGAGCCCTTGGTGTTCTGAGAAGCTGCCTCCGGGAAAAGAGGAAGGGAAAGATGGCAGGCAGGACTTCCAGCTCTAGCTTCAAGAAAACAATTCTTATTTTATTTGTGTTACATATACTATATCATTGGGAAAAATAATTTCACAGCCTAAGGCACAATGCAGAAGCCCCACTGTCTAATGCAAAAAAACCAAAAACTGAAAAACCTATTGCTAGAGGCTTTGTCCTCTTCTCTACCTCAGGTTTCATTGGTGGAGAAGGGGCAGTGGTGGTATTAATTTGCAAGTTCCATAAAGCATACGCATCACATTGGTAATATCATATCCAATGATTTACTTAGAATGCTTAGGAGTCCACTAACATAATGGAAATTTAATAAAAATGACATATTATACCTATGAATACATTTTAAACTTTTACCTACAAAACTCACCAAAAACTAGCTTTTATAAGTATAGCACAAATATTTTTTAAAATGTAATTTTGAGATAGTTATTAATAATAGTATAATTACTAATGTGGTTCCAGGAGCTGAGCAATAGAAAAATATAATAAATATCGGCTGAAGTAAATATTAATTTTATTCCTTATGGTGAACTCACATTGCAAGTAGATATTTACATACCGGATCATCTGGATTATATTGAATAACATATTCTATCTGTCCATTTGGGCCATCATCTATGTCTGTAGCTCCATTGTCTCCTGAAAATCCTGTAAATACTGTGGTGCCAACTGGAGTAAGCTGAAAAAAAAACAAAAGAAAAACTGTCAATTCTCATTTGATCAACAGCACACCAGAAGTGTTCTCGCACAAAAACCAGACATTTGTTACACAAAGGAAAAAAGCAGGCAGTTGCCCACAACCAGAGATCTGAAGTATTTCAAAAGAACACTTGCAAACACATGAGTTCCTATAAAGTCTGAAATTTCCAACGCCATGGTCCTTGCTTTGGATTAAGAAATAGAAGGCCCTGATTCAGTGTGAAACGCATTTGGACCAATTTATGATCATTAGCATCTTAGCTCCTATGGAGAAATGCATCTGCTGTTCCTCCTTAAAAAAATCTTGATGCATTAAGTTATCTACAAACTAGGATTTAAACTGTAAGAAGGAATTAGTTACTTTATTTTAAAATCAAAAACCATTTCAGAGAGATCAATGAAATCCAGTTGGTAATTACATGCAAGTGGCAAATTTAAGGGAGAGAGCTGGAGACAATGGATTCCCTGTCTATCAGAGGAGAGAGAAAGCTGGGATTTTCTTTAGTGCTTGTAGTATCGGTTAAGTAGAAAGCCATTGTGTGACAGAATTGAAGAAATGGTAATATCTTTTCATTTTAGATTAAAACAACAACAAAACATAAAATGGCATATAAGACCATGATTTCACATTTGGCCTGAGCATCTAGCTTTATTTCTTATTGATCTCCAACAGAGAATCACTGTTGTTTTCTCTTACTTGTAGGTCTTTGTATTCCTACATCCAGAGCCCTGTCTTCAAGCTTTAGCTGGGATCCTTCTCATTAGTTACATTTCAACTTAATTAAGTATTGCCTTCTTCTAAACCATTCCTGACAGAATTTCCCTACCCCACGTCAGAACATGGCACCCTTTTCGTTACTCTTATATTTTATACTTTACTTCGCTAATCATCACACTGTCACAATGAATAAATGAATTTAGTCAAAAAACATAAGCTTTGTGCCTCTAAAGAACACAGACTTTTACATTTTATTCTGAGATATGTTTTGTTAGGTTTTAAATGGGATTCCTTAATGGAGGAATAGTTTCAGAGAGAAAAAGAAGGAGTTATCTCATTTACTTCTATTTTCAGGGGCTACAGACCCAGATATCTGCAGGGATATCAGGCAATGTAAAAGAGTGAAGCAAGGCTCATGGGAATGGTGGCAACTGGGGAACACTTTCCCCTCTAAAACGGTAGCTGCTACTCAGCCTCAGCAAATTCTTGCCATAATGAAATATGGAGCCAATGTTACTACATCTTCTAATTTTATAAGAAATCTCTTGGTTCTAAAGTCAGCAACAGATTTTAGAGAATTAAACTATGAATTTAATGCCCCCCCATACATCCTTTGGCACAGCAAACACAGGAGTTTGCAACCTCTGATTTAGAAAAATAATACAATTATGATTAAAGAAGTGATTTTAAAACTGTGCTTTGGGAAGCCCATGCTTTGGGGAACCGTGAGTACAAAGTAGCGTATTTATAAAGTCAGCTCTCCTGCCAGGCAGCTTTTAAAGGCAAACTTTGACTTTCTGCAGCTCAAAGAGAACTGAGGATAAAGTGAGAGGAGATAGTTTTAATAGCACATATATGAACACGGGCACACCTTTGGAAATGTTAGTTAACAAAAGGCTTCCAAGCCAACATTTTAATATTTTTTAATGTAATCCCTGTCCCCAAAGACATCATTCTCTCTTATAAAAATTCACCCACTCCTATGTAGTTGTGCTTTGGTTTTTAAATTATGAAAATTTAAAATTGAATGGCAACAAGTTGTTTCCAGATATCTAATAAAACAAACAGAGTATTTAAAGATCTTTGTTGCCAAAGTAAATAACTGTGCCACAGAGTTGAATTAAAAAATTAAAACCAAGCAAAAGACAAAAGGAAACAAACCAAAAAACTTGAACAATAGGTATCTGAAATTTTTGAAAATAGACTTCTGCCCCTACTTTAAAAATGTGGTATTTAGCTGTTGACAACAAAGGACTCAAGTAGTATATCAAGTTATTAGTTCAGCATTTTATAGTGAGTTTTGCTCCCTTCCATATGTACAAATATTGTACATTTAGGCCAAACATCTTAGCACAGATTGTTCATTTTCACTACTGGAATAAGCAAACATCTACACACAGACATACACATGTAAAATGCAACGTTAAAATGGATCCATAATTGAGCTACACACATTTATTCATTATCTACCACGCAATGGTGGACCTGTTCAGATATAGGCTAGCGTTTGGAAACTTTGAAGCTAATATAAGAGAAATGGCTAAGAAGGCATTTTGTTTTAATATGGAAGGTCTGGCAAGAGTAAAATGGGTGCAATGAAATGGCCTATACCAGATGCAAACAAGCAAAAGAGACAGCATGCAAAATGGTTTTAACAAATAGATTTCAGCAACTTATTTCTCTCATTTCCTTTATATATATATTTATATATACCCAACAAAATATGTACATATCTATGTACACAACAAAAATATGTACATATCTATATACACATACACATATCACATATATAAATACACACATATCACTGTTACTTATTACAGAGACATGGCACTCTAGTGCTTTCTGAGTGGAGGCTGAAAATCTTCACAGGACAGTCAGGTTGTTTGTTCTACCTGTGTTGCGCTATACATTATTATTTACAATTTTCAGGGCACATCTGCCATACAGATGGTCATGTTCTGTGCCCTTTAACATTTCAATGAGTCTCAGAAATATAAATTTGGTTTTCTGAAGGGCATTCTATTCATGGGATGATTATCAGCTTGGGCACCTGCCTGAGGGTGTCACTTACTTATTTAGTTCATGTCTTTTTCCACAAATGATTTTATACAACTACTGGGAAAATAAAGAAAAATGCATAAATGCACACATAAGTTAAAGAAAATAAAGCCAGAAAATTCAATATTTCAAGAAGATGCATAAGAGAAATCTGAATGCAAAAGGTGAGCAGTTCTCAGTTAATTGATTATCCTGTGAGCCACAGCTGCTTGAGCCAACCTAAAAAAAGAGAAAATTTTCCTGACTAATCTTACTTGCAATATTTCCCCACAGAAGTATTGTATTCACAGTTTCATATAAATATAGTTGATTCTCATCATCCATGGTAATTCTGTACTATAAAGACACCATGAACACTGAATTAACAAATACTGAACCAATGCTCCTAGAGGGAATTCAAGGTTATTACATTGCTGAGGGGAATACAGGATTAAGTTCCTGCAAGCCTCTGGTTACATTTTCATCAACAAATCAATACATAACCTTGTTTTATGGTTGTTTCTGTTTAAAAACACTTTATTTAATATGTTTGGTCTATTCTACTGTAGATGCTCTATATTGCACTTTTCATTTTATTGACTGAATTATTCAGCTCCAGAATTTGTTTGGTTCTTTTTTTAATGATTTCTATCTGTTTGTTAAATTTCTCATTTTGTTCATGTCTTGTTTTCCTAATTTCACTGAATTGCCTTTCTGTGCTTTCTTGTAGCTCATTTAGTTTTCTCAAAACAGTTATTTTGAAATCTTTATCAGGTATATTACCAAGTTCCATGTTTTGGAGTTCGATTACTGTAGGATAATTGTTATCTTTTGGCGATGACATGTTTCTTTGATTCTTTGTGTTTCTTGGAGATTTGCATTGGCTGCTTTCGCATTTGATGTAGCAGATACCTCCTCAAATCTTTTGTAATTGTCATTGAGTTGCAGATATTTTTCTTGGTCCCGCTTACATCTGCGGTTTTCTTCAACCTTGTATGAATACACCTGCCCCGCACATGTTGCTCCAACAGAGGGCTGGAATCTCTCCTCGAGAGGAATGGACTTTTACCAAGTCTCTTTCATCCACAGGTGTCTGCCCAAGTCAATATTACCCAGGTTTCCCCAGACCATTTGGGGAAAGGCCATTTCACTGCTCAGCCAGTTCAATGGCTTCTGCTAGTTCAAATTCCAAACCAAGGTCTCTCTGCCTATTACCCAATGCATAGGTGGGCAGAATTACTTCCAGGTCTCTTTGCATATGGTGTTGGATCCCACAACTACAGCAGAGGTACTTTTGTTCATAGATAGATGCTAATTTTTATTTGTTCAAAGCGGGGACTTAAAGAAGGGGCATCTTACACTACCATAATGTTGATGTCACTCTAGGGCAACTTTATATTCAGCAAAGAAATGGTATGTTGTTCATTTTGAAGAAAATATTGAGAAGGATGAATCTTGGAAAGCACTCCATAAATCATAATATTGTGTTAAATGTACATATTTAGTGATAGGGTAATGCCACTGGCATCAATGTCCTTGTATTCATAGGTAACAATAATCTCCTCACATTTATATCTATTATATATTTCTTGGAGTCTCATGTAATATATTTACATGAAAATTGACATTTTAGTAGAAATAAAATGCTAAAATATATAATTTCTGAATATCTAAAATAGTTTTTTATACATATTTTAAACCAATGCCTTCCAATAGACTTCAATGGCTTTAATGATTGAAGAGAAAATGTACAAGAGTCCAGAAGAAAAAAATATTTTTTATAATAAACACAACTAAAATAACACCACTTGAACTAGGAAATAATTGATACAAATGATGATATTATCCATTTTGAAAACCTTCTCAAGAAAAAGGCACCCCAAAGGAATAATTTAAAATGCAATTGGTGTGATATTACTTTCTTACATACTTCATCAAGAATCCAAGTGTTTAGTTTTCCCCTCCCCTCTAAAAAGGATAGAACTTCTGAAGGGTCATGGACATTAAATAAGCTGAACTAGAATTCACTATATGATGATTTATATATAATAATCATTTAATGACAGAATACCAACAATGGTAGTGGGTGCTCTATATCTACTCATAGACATTATCAAAACAGAAACATTAACTTTGGTGGAGCAAGATTATGTATAAGTCTATATTGGACTAATACATGTTTATTTTTCAGTTACAAATATTGTAATCTGACTTACTGTGTACTAGACAGCCATTTTGCACCAATTATTCTCTTAAGAACAAACACAAATGATTTTCTCCTATATTTTTGTAGCATGAATCCATCCTCCTTGTAATTGTTAATTTTATACATCAACTTGACTGGGCCATGAGGTGCCCAGATATTTGGTTAAATATTATTCTAGGTGTGTCTGTGAGGGTATTTCTGGATGATATTAACATTTGAATTGGTAGACTGAGTAAAGCAGATTGCCCTCCCAAACATGGGTGGGCCTCATCTAATCCATTGAAGACCTGAATAGGACAAATAGCTAGTAAGGAAGAATTCACTCTCTGTTCCTGACTGTCTTCAAGTTAGGACATCTGCCTTCTCTTGCCTTCAGACTTGGACTCAGAATGGAATTTAGACAATCAATTCTCCTGTTTCTCAGACTTTGGTCTTGGACTAGAACTATACCAGCTGGGTCTTCAGCTTGACAACTGCTAATCTTAGAACCACTCAGCCTCCATAATCTTGTGAGCCAATTCCTTATAATCAATCTCCCTTGCTATATCCCTAAATCAATCAGCCTATCTATCATCTATGTATCTCTCAGTTCTGTTGACTAATACACTCCTGATCCAGTTTCTCAACAGTGAACAAATAAAACTGAGTATTTGATTTTGCACAGGTAAAGATTCATCTCCCATTTTCTAACTCATCAAGGTCTATATGGCTACTGTGTAGCACTTTATGGAACAATTGCTGATTTAACCGCAACAGGGGCCATAATATCTTTTGGCACTTTGATCATACTCCATGATCCTTTGAAGATTATCTACAGTGATTCCATAGACATCTATACAAGACATTGTAAATTCCTGAACTCTAACTTATGCTGTCCTGGAATATACACCTATTTTAAAATGATTAGTTACTATCTTCTTCTGCCCCTGCACTTATTTTCAGGCTCTTCTCAATTATACTGCATGATCTAAAGATCATCTTCCATAAAAATAGTCTTTCCAAATTAGAAGTCACTCATGCTTTGGCTATAATTCAGCCTTTAACCTCCTTCTCTGAAAAAGTAATTTTATGAATCTCTCTTGCATGTCATCCCTGCCTTACAAATATGCTTTAGAAATAGTAATATATTTAAAAACCAATGGGGTCCAACAAATGAAATGGAGTGATGAATTTGTAAACAGGTGCATATTACTGAGAACTTCAGTTTTTTCTCACAATTGCAACATTACATTATCTCTGAATCTGTGATTATTGATTGAGAGTTTATTATGGGCCAAATCACTGTTTCTATGACCATTATGTTGATTTTATATTAACTCATTAATATAACATTTGTTTTATTCAAACATTCAACCAAATCAAATGTCTATTTGAAGTTTATCTTAAAACTTATAGAATCAGTACCAAATAGTACACATTCTTGAATTCACATTCAGTGGGTATTATCTTGCAGTGATTTATTGAAATCAAAAAGAAAAATATAATAAAGGAATTACATATGTTCTTCATTTCCCCTTTAACATAATATAGCTTTTGCACCTGTGTATAAAATCTTGACTCTGTTTTATTCATGAAAGCTAGATAATATTGAAAATCATTTCCTCTGAATAAATGTTTAAAAAGTAAATTCATGTAGATAATCAAGACAATATGGTACTGGCACAAAAACAGAAACACAGATTAATGTAACAGGATAGAAAGCCCAGAGATAAACCCACGAACCTATGGTCAACTAATCTATGACAAAGGAGGCAAGGATATACAATGGAGAAAAGACAGCCTCTTCAATAAGTGGTGCTGGGAAAACTGGACAGCTACATGTAAAAGAATGGAATTAGAACAGTCCCTGACACCATACTCAAAAATAAACTCAAAATGTGTTAAAGACAAATGTAAGACCAGACACTATAAAACTCTTAGAGGAAAACATAGGAAGAACACTCTTTGACATAAATCACAGCAAGATCTTTTTTGACCCACCTCCTAGAGTAACGGAAATAAAAACAAAAATAAACAAATAGAACCTAGAGAAACTTAAAAGCTTTTGCACAGGAAAGGAAACCATAAACAAGACAAAAAGACAACCCTGAGAATGGGAGAAAATATTTGCAAATGAATCAACAGACAAAAGATTAATCTCCAAGATATATAAACAGCTCATGCAGCTCAGTATCAAAAAAAACAAACAACCCAAACAAAAACTGGGCAGAATGCATAGCACAGGGAGATCAGCTTGGTGCTTTGTGACCACCTAGAGGGGTGGGATAGGGAGGGTGGGAGGGAGGGAGATGCAAGAGGGAAGAGATATGGAGCTATATGTATATGTATAACTGATTCACTTTGTTATAAAGCAGAAACTGACACACCACTGTAAAGCAATTATACTCTAATAAAGATGTTAAAAAAAAAAAAAAACTGGGCAGAAGACCTGAATAAACATTTCTCCATGGAAGACGTACAGATGGCCAAGAGGCACATGGAAAGCTGCTCAACATCACTAATTATTAGAGAAATGCAAATCAAAACTACAATGAGGTATCACTTCACACCAGTTAGAATGGGCATCATCAGAAAATCTACAAACAATAAATGCTGGAGAGAGTGTGGAGAAAAGGGAACCCTCCTGTACTGTTGGTGGGAAGGTAAATTGATACAGCCACTATGGAGAACAGTATGGAGGTTCCTTAAAAAACTAAAAGTAGAAATACCATATAACCCAGCAATCCCACTACTGGGCATATACCCAGAGAAAACCATAATTCAAAAAGACACATGCACCCCAATGTTCATTGCAGCACCATTTACAATAGCTAGGTCATGGAAGCAACCTAAATGCCCATTGACAGATGAATGGATAAGGAAGATGCGGCACATATACACAATGGAATATTACTCAGCCATAAAAAGGAACAAAATTGGGTTATTTGTAGAAAAGTGGATGGACCTAGAGACTGTCATACAGAGTCAAGTAAGCCAGAAAGAGAAAAACAAATATCGTATATTAATGCATATATGTGGAATCTAGAAAAATGGTACAGATGAACTGGTTTACAAGGCAGAAATAGAGACACACATGTAGAGAACAAACGTATGGACACCAAGGAGGGAAAGCAGCGGGTGGGGGGTGCGATGAACTGGGAGATTGGGATTGACATATATACACTAATATGTAAAAAATAGATAACTTGTAAGAGACTGCTGTATAGCACAGGGAACTCCACTTCGCTGTACAGTAGAAACTAACACAACATTGTAAAACAAGTATATTAAAAATTTGGTTTTTTAATTTTAAAAATATTCATGTAGATAAGTATCTTTAAGATAAGAGTAAGGATTATTATTAGAGAGAGTGATAAGTAGCTCTAGTCACCTTTACTAAAACCTGAAGAGCAATTACACTTAAATTGAATTAAGCTTAAATTGAATATATATGTGTGCATATGTATTGATATATACATACAGAGAGAATATATATATGAAAGAACTTATTAAATTGAAAGTTGTTAAACAGTTGAATACATGAATATTTTAAAACAGGTGAAAGATTGATTCCCATTTACATGCTTAAAGTAGAAAATGTATTTTTATGTGCTTTTTCTCTCCCCTTAATATCCTCCTTTTTTCTCTGTTACCCATCTCCTGCCTCCCAGAATGTGCCTAATTCCTTGGAGGAGGAAAATAGAGACAAGTAAAAGGAACAAGGGCTTAGTCTTTCGTTCTTCAGAAGCTTTTGTGTGCTGTAGATTAAATGCTAGTACTCTCTATTTAAAGAAACTCTGTGAATGGGAAGGGCTCTAAAGGTCCATGATTTTTATTCCTTGAGTAGTTAAAGATATTTATCAAGTTTCCAATACCATGGACCATATTTCTTAAAAAAATGATTTGTTTTACTTATATAAAAATTCACCTTATTATGAAATATTAAAAAAAATTTTTTAATGAACAAACCAAACAAGAACAAACACATAGATACAGAGAAGAGAGTCATGATTACCAAAGGAAAAAGGGGATAGAGAAAGGGCAAAATTGGTAAAGGGGGTCAATAGTATGGTGATGGATGGAAACTAAACTCTAGGTGGTGAGCACACTATAGTGTATACAGAAGTCAAAATATAACATTGTACACATGAAATATATAATGTTATAAACCAAAAAAGAAAAGATTATAAACTACTAATATAGTTGACTCCTTGAGGCCAAGAACGATGTCATCATAGAATATGAATTCAATAAATGTTTATAACTAATGCATTGTGGAAAAAAAGAAAGACATTATATGGGTAACTGATGGAGCTGGAATGGTAACTATGGATCAGAATTAGTAATGTATCAGTGTTCATTTCCTGATTTCTGATGGCTGTACTCTTATGTGGGAAAATATCCTTATGTGTCGGAAATACACGCTAAAGTATTTGGGGGTAAGAAGGACTCTTTTCAGTAACACTAAATGGTTTGGAGAAAAAGCCTGTATTATTCTTATAATGTTTCTATAAGTTTGAAACTATTTATACATTAAAATAAAATAAACCTTTCCTTGTTAAAAAAATCACCTTATTATATCTAGAAATTATAAACAAAACAGATATAAAATGTGTAGAAAATATTCTTAACTATATATGGAATCTCTCTGTTATGCTTCATCATGGAGACCATCTGTGCATTTAGATCTACCAGAATGGCTCTGAGAAGAACAGATGTTCAAAAATACATATATTAGGGCTTCCCTGGTGGCGCAGTGGTTGAGAGTCCGCCAGCCGATGCAGGGGACACAGGTTCGTGCCCCGGTCCAGGAAGATCCCACATGCCGCGGAGCCTGTGCTCCGCAACGGGAGAGGCCACAACAGTGCGAGGCCTGCGTACCGCAAAACAAAACAAAACAAAAATACATATATTAAATGGAAACAGATGATATAGTCACAATGAAATGTGAAAGAATAGCACAGAACTAAAAATTTGATCAGGAAAGTGAAAGCTCAAATTGAATAGATTCAGAGATATTTCACCATTGTGAGAAAAAGCTGAAGTTCTCAATAGTGTTCCACTAATTACTGCCTGTTTACAAATTTATTTTTGCATTTCATTTTGAAGACCCCCTTGGTTTTAAAAAATAGTTATAGAAATATAACTATTTCTAAAAAGCATATTTCCAAGGCAGAGTTGACTTGTAAGATGGCCAGAACCTATACTAAGTATTTTAAAAGCATTATCTCTTATAATCCTCAATACATTTTAACATTATTTTTTGTTAGTATATTTATTTTACAGTTAAGGAATCCAAGGCTGAGAGCTTCTGCCTGATGTCATACTTCTAATATTTGGTAGATAAGGACTGCAATACAGATTATCTGGCTTCAAAGTGTTAATTCTCAAGCACTATGAAATATATTATTTCAAAAATTTTGCAATTTGCTATTAAGAAACTTTTGGCAAGAAAAGAAAATGAAAGAGGAAATAAATATAATTTGACACATAACAGAACCAAGATACATAGTAATCTGAAATGATACAATTTGGATGATGTATTACATCAAAGATAATTTATGTTTGGCCCTAAGGAAAAATATTTTGGATATATTTTACAGAAAGACAAAGAAATCCAATTTAGCTTGTGCCTGTGTTTCAGAAAACGTGTATTAAATAATTACTGCTATTGAAAACCGGTTGGTTCTCAGCAAGTAAATTATTTCATGAATCCCCAAATTCACCATTTCAGCATGCTAACCTTTTCATTAGTAATCAAAACTTTATTGCTAGTGTATTGCATAATGTCTGAAAAAGCAGTAAATGCTCAAGGGGCAAAGAGAAGGAAGAAAATATATCCAACCACAGTAATCTGCATTTTCATCAATGGTTTTCAACAAATCAATGTTTCATAAATCACTAATAAAAATGTTAGGTGAAGGTTTGATGAGGAACAGGATATTTACAAAGTCTTAAAGTCGTTTTCCACAAAATAGTTTTAATTAATTACTAAGTACACAAAAATGAATAAATATAGTAGAAAAACCTGGCGAACACTGTCTCTCCACATGATAAAAGCTATCATTACCAGAAATGGGACACACTGATATTGTGAGTCTCTTTTGTTACATACTATGAAGAACATGCTATCACTTTTGTTGTATTTCTGAACAAAATCTATAATCATGAGGAAATATCAGGTAATTCTAAATTGAGAAATATTCTATAAACTGTCCCACTCCTGGAAATTATTAAGGTCATTAAAGTCAAGGAACTATTAAGGAACTAAGATTGAGACTAGAAAGCCATGGCAACTAAATGCAATGTGTGACCTTAGGTTGAATCTCTGACCTATAAAGGACTTTATTGAAAAAAAAATCAGCAAAATCTGGCATCTGTAGATTACATACTAATATTGCATTAATGTAATTTCCTGATTTTGATGGTTATATTGTAGTTATATAGATGAGTATCTGTGTTTTTAGGAAATACACAATGAAATGTTAAGGATTTAAGGGGTTTCATATGTGCAACTTACTCTTCATTGGTATAGAAAAATAGTTGGGACTTCCCTGGTGGCGCAGTGGTTAAGAATTCTCCTGCCAATGCAGGGGACACTGGTTCGATCCCACATGCTGCGGAGCAACTAAGCCCGTGCGCCACAACTACTGAGCCTGTGCTCTAGAGCCTGCAAGCCACAACTACTGAAGCCCGTGTGCCTAGAGCCTGTGCTCCACAACAAAAGAAGCCACCGCAATGAGAAGCACGCCCACTGCAGCAAAGAGTAGCCCCCACTCGCCACAACTAGAGAAAGCCTGCGTGTAGCAATGAAGACCCAATGCAGCCAAAAATAAATAAATAAATTTACTTTAAAAAATAGTTATATATCTATATACGATATATACTTGACTGTATTGTCATATACATATAAGCAATATACTGTATGACATTTATATATATGTGTATATGCATGTATGTGTATACACACACATCTCTATCTGTTCATTTATCTATTAGAAAGAAAGATTATTTGACCAGTACTCTTCAAAACTGTCATCAAAAACAAAGAAAGTAAAAACAGATATAGTCCAGAGAAGACTAAAGAGACACGATGACTAACAGTACTATGGTAGCATAGATGGGGTCCTGGGACAAGAAAAAAGATTAGTAAAACTAAGGAAATCTAAATAAAATATGGATTTGAGTTAACAGCAATGTTTCACTGTTGGTTCAGTAGTTGTTAAAATATGTAGCATACTAATGAAAGATATTAAGAATTGGGGAATTTGGAACTCTATTACTTCTATTAAAATGTTATTTAGGTCTAATTATTTCTGATGTTTACATAAATGGTAGAAAATGTGAACATAAACAGACCATTTCCATAATCATTTTCATTATAATAAAGTCTAAGACTTAAACGTATCATTTACTATAAAAATATTTTTAAGAATAAAACTTTATTTATATTACATTTAGTTCTTATAAATACATAACATACACTTGAGGCAACTGTTAGCCAAAAAATAAGGGAGACAGAAAGAGAGAGAGAGAGGGAGGGAGAGAAGGAGAGAAAGAACAAAAGAGAGAACAAAATAGGGCAAGAGAGAGGTTCTCATCTTTTCCTATGGTTTAATTTGGCTGAAGTTCAGCTTTGGGTTCCTGCTGATGGGTCTGATCATTAAAATGGTTTTAATCATTCACTTAAACCTTAGGAAAAAAATCAAAACATTTCAGAGCCCCTTTTTTAAAAAAATTAACTAGCATATTAACTTTATTAACAGGTATTGTTGAAAGACATGATCATGCTGCATCAGGAGAAAGAGATATAACAACATCTGAAGTAAAATAAAAATTCTAATTAAACCAGCATATGATACCAGCTACCATGAAATACCCTCTAGGGTATGCCCACTAACCTACATGTAGCTGGGCAAGATGTTCATCTTGATATACTTGTCATTGGGTTACTTTTTATAATTCTTCATGAACTTAAAATCATTCTATAAAAAGTTATATATTCCAAAGGCTGTGTTCCTTTCTCTTAAAACTCTACCTAGCACATGATTATTTACTAAATTGTGAATCGAGATGGTAATTTAGACGAAAGAAGTGTAACTTTTTTCAAATTAGTAATAATACTCTTCAGATTAATGGTGTTATTTACTCCTTACTCTTCCTTTATGTATCTGAGCTCCATCATTCTCTTGCCTGATGCACTTGTACAATATGGTGATCAAGCACTCGGTTTTGGAGTAAGACTGCCTCAGTTTCTCACTTAGATCTGCCACTTAGTAGCCATGAGATCTTGGGCAAATTAATAAATGCTTTTCTGTCTCAGTACTTTTCATCTTATTGTGTAAAATGAAAACAGTACACACAAATAATTTGAGTCTGTGTGTAGGTACAAAATAAGATTTAGCATTCATAAATGATAACTGTTAGAATTAATCAGTCAATACTGTTGTAATCTGTCCTGATTCCATTCAACATCAGGAGATATGATGCTACTAAATTGGCAAAAGATCTATGCAGAAATCTGTGAACTAATTTTAGATAAGCACAAATTGAAAATTAATCTGGTGTCAAGTTAGTTCCTATTGAGCATGTGAAAAAATCAAAGAAGAAAAATAAATACTAAAATTATTCAAAATCTAAAGTTTACAGGGCTTCCCTGGTGGCGCAGTGGTTAAGCGTCTGCCTACCAATGCAGGGGACAAGGGTTTGTGCCCCGGTCTGGGAAGATCCCACATGCCACGGAGCAGCTGGGCCCGTGAGCCATGGCCGCTAAGCCTGCGCGTCCAAAGCCTGTGCTCCACAATGGGAGAGGCCACAACAGTGAGAAGCCCGTGTACGGAAAAAAAAAAAAAAAAAATCTAAAGTTTACAGACTTTTAATACTTGTAACATCAACAGTTATGAAACAACTTGACTGTTCCTGAAACCTAACGTTGTTTCAACTGCTAACCTTTACCTTCCTAAATTGTAAATGGCATTTTAGATTTATGAAGCATCCTTTAAAGTTTCCTATTATTAAGAACTTAGAGAACTTGATCAAACACAATTTATTAAATTGACTGTGATTCTTTTGGTACCCCTTGCATCTGAGCTTCATAAAACTGTGCATGTAGAAAAATCTTGTTGAGATAAAAAAACATTTCGACTAAGGGGAGTCATATTAATGTTACTTAATAAATATGACTACTTTTTCTGGGACATGAAAAGTATGGTAAAGATTCTTAAGCAGCGTATAGTCATATCCAAATAAATACATAATTTGCCCCTAAAGTTATGAAAGAAAGGGCTCTAATTCACATAAATACGTAACATCCCCCTAGAGCTACGTAAACAGTACTATAATTCAAATAGCTCATATTTACCAGGTTAAAAGAAAAAGAAAAACTGGGTTTGTTTTTTTGTCATCACTGTTGTGTCACCCTATATAATTTATCACAATCACCTGGAAAGATTTTACTCCTTTCTAAAATACTTCCCATGTATAAGCTTCTCAAATTTAACTCAAAACAAACTCTTACTTTCTAAATCATTCTTATCTCAGGAAAAATCAAAGTGAACATATATGTTAAATAATACTTTCCTGTTGCATGATTGTTCCATTTCTGCTTCATTGAGAAGTCTATTTATACAACTCCTACAATGTGTCAGGTACTGTTCTACTCAAGTAACAAAACAACGTGCTAGCTCTAATAGTGATTCAAGTCTAACAGGGTAGATATAAAATAAACATATATATATATATACACACACACACACACACACACATATATACACACATACATATATATATGTATATATATCCATATGTAATATGAGGTTTAAATAAGTGATCAACTAATTTCAGATTTTTAAAATTAGTTATAAAATATACAGGTGAGGTGCTATACACTAAAATCTGTGGACTTATTTTTCTTTCCTATTCTAAGATTTATTACATGTATTCATTAAACTCTATAAGGTAGGTTTCTAATATTTTCATTCCCAGTTTTTACATGAGGAAACATGTTTCTCTGAAACACACAGAAATTTTAATTTTGTTAAAGATAAATGCAATTTAAAAAATGGTAAGCCAGCTCTATCATAGTTGGACACTTGAGTTGTCTCCAGTTTTTGATTATTATGGAAATATCATCAACAAATCTCCTTATACATGCTTTCTGGTGGAATATGTACCACTAGAGGAGACCTGCTGAGTCACAGGGTATCTACTTGTTTACCTTTCTTTTCTTTTAACATTTTTATTGGAGTATAATTGCTTTACAATGTTGTGTTAGTTTCTGCTGTAAAACAAAGTGAATCAGCTATACGTACACATATAATCACCATATCCACTCCCTCTTCCATCTCCCTCCCACCCCCCCTCTCCCACTGCTCCAGTGGCCACAAAGCACCGAGCTGATCTCCCTGTGCTATGCAGATGTTTCCCACTAGCTATCTATTTTACATTTGCTAGTGTATATATGTTAATGCCACTCTCTCACTTCATCCCAGCTTACTCTTCCCTCTCCCCGTGTCCTCAAGTCCATTGTCTATGTCTGCATCTTTATTCCTGTCCTGCCCCTAGGTTCATCAGAACCAATTTTTTTTTTTAGATTGCATATATACGTGTTAGCATACAGTATTTGTTTTTCTCTTTCTGACTTACTTCACTCTGTATGACAGACTCTAGGTCCATCCACCTCACTACAAATAATTTTACAATTATTTGAATTTTACAAATAATTCAATTTCATTTCTTTTTATGGTTGAGGAATATTCCATTGTATATATGTACCTCATCTTTTTTATCCATTCATCTGTCATTGGACACTTAGGTTGCTTCCATTGTCCTGGCTATTGTAAATAGTGCTGCAATGAACATTGTGGTACATGTCTCTCTTTTTTTTTCTTTTTTTTTTTTTGTGGTACAGAGGGCTCTCACTGTTGTGGCCTCTCCTGTTGCAGAGCACAGGCTCCAGACACGCAGGCTCAGCTGTCATGGCTCATGGGCCCAGCTGCTCCACAGCATGTGGGATCTCAGGCTCCGGACGCACAGGCTCAGCGGCCATGGCTCCCGGGCCCAGCCTCTCCGCGGCGTGTGGGATCTTCCCAGACTGGGGCACTAACCCATGTCCCCTGCATCAGCAGGCGCACGGACTCTCAAACACTGTGCCACCAGGGAAGCCCCATGTCCCTCTGTGAATTATGGTTTTCTCAGGGTATATGCCCAGTAGTGGGATTGCTGGGTCAAATGGTAGTTCTATTTGTAGTTTTTTAAGGAACCTCCATACTGTTCTCCATAGTGGCTGTATCGATTTACATTCCCACTAACAGTGCAAGAGGGTTCCCTTTTGTAGTATAGTCTGAAGTCAGGGAGCCTGATTCCTCCAGCTGTTTTTCTTTCTCAGGATTGCTTTGGTTATTCAGGGTCTTTTGTGTTTCCATACAAATTGTGAACTTTTTTGTTCTAGTTCTGTGGAAAATGCTATCGGTAGTTTGATAGGGATTGCAGTGAATCTGTAGATTGCTTTGGGTAATATGGTCATTTTCACAATGTTGATTCTTCCAATCCAAGAACATGGTATATCTCTCCATCTGTTTGTGTCATCCTTGATTTCTTTTGTCAGTGTCTTATAGTTTTCTGCATACAGGTCTTTTGTCTCCTTAGGTAGGTTTATACCTAGGTAATTTATTCATTTTGTTGCAATGGTAAATGGGAGTGTATCCTCAATTTCTCTTTCAGATTTTTCATCATTAGTGTATAGGAATGCAAGAGATTTCTGTGCATTTATTTTGTATCCTGCTACATTACCAAATTCACTGATTAGTTCTAGTAGTTTTCTGGCAGCATCTTTAGTATTCTCTATGTATAATATCATGTCACCTGCAAAGAGTGACAGTTTTACTTCTTTTCCGATTAGGATTCCTTTTATTTCTTTTTCTTCCTTCTGCTAACTTTGGGTTTTTTTTGTTCTTTCTCTAACTGCTTTAGGTATAAGGTTAGGTTGCTGATTTGAGATTTTTCTTGTTTCTTGAGGTAGGACTGTATTGCTATAAACTTCCCTCTTAGAACTGCTTTTGCTGCATCCCATAGGTTTTGGGTTGTCGTGTTTTCATTGTCATTTGTTTCCAAGTATTTTTTGATTTCCTCTTTGATTTCTTCAGTGATGTCTTGGTTATTTAGTACTGTATTGTTTAGCCTCCATATGTTTGCATTTTTTACAGTTTTTTTTTCTGTAATTGATATCTAGTCTCATAGCATTGTGGTCAGAAACATACTTGATACAACTTCAATATTCTTAGATTACCAAGGCTTGATTTGTAACCCAAGATATGATCTATCCTGGAAAATGTTCCATGAGCCCCTGAGAAGAAAGTGTATTCTGTTGTTTTTGGATGGACTGTCCTATAAATGTCAATTAAGTCCATCTTGTTTAATGTGTCATTTAAAGCTTGTGTTTCCTTATTTATTTTCATTTTGGATGATCTGTCCATTGGTGAAAGTGGGTGTTAAATTCCCACACTATTATTGTGTTACTGTCGATTTTCTCTTTTATAGCTGTTAGCAGGTGCCTTGTGTATTGAGGTGCTCCTATGTTGGGTGCATATATATTTATAATTGTTATATCTTCTTCTTGGATTGATCCCTTGATCATTATGTAGTGTCCTTCCTTGTCTCTTGTAACTTTCTTTACTTTAAATTCTATTTTATCTGATATGAGCATTGCTACTCCAGCTTTCTTTTGATTTCCATTGGCATGGAATATCTTTTTCCATCCCCTCAGTTTCAGTCTGTATGTGTCCCTAGGTCTGAAGTGGTCTGTTGTAGACAGTATACATATGGGTCTTGTTTTTGTATCTATTCAGCAAGCCTGTGTCTTTTGGTTGGAGCATTTAACCCATTCACGTTTAAAGTAATTATCAATATGTATGTTCCTATGACCATTTTCTTAATTGTTTTGGGTTTGTTTTTGTAGCTCGTTTTCTTCTCTTGTGTTTCACATTTAGAGAAGTTCCTTTAGCATTTGTTGTAAAGCTGGTTTGGTGGTGCTCAATTCTCTTAGCTTTTGCTTGTCTGTAAAGCTTTTGATTTCTTTATCAAATCTGAATGAGGGGCTTCCCTGGTGGCGCAGTGGTTGAGAGTCCGCCTGCCAATGCAGGGGACACGGTTTCGTACCCCAGTCCAGGAAGATCCCACATGCCGCGGAATGGCTGGGCCCATGAGCCATGGCCCCTAAGCCTGCGCGTCCGGAGCCTGTGCTCCGCAATGGGAGAGGCCACAACAGTGAGAGGACCGCGTACTGCTAAAAAAAAACAAAACAAAACAAAAAAAAATCTGAATGAGATCCTTGCTGGTTAGAGTAATCTTGTCTGTAGGTTCTTCCCTTTCATCACTTTAAATATATCATGCCACTCCCTTCTGGCTTGTAGAGTTTCTGCTGAGAAATCAGCTGTTAACCTTATGGGAGTTCCCTTGTATGTTATTCGTCGTTTTTCCCTTGCTGCTTTTAATAATTTTTCTGTGACTTTAATTTTTGCCAATTTGATTATTGTGTGTCTCGGCGTGTTTCTCTTTGGGTTTATCCTGCATGGGACTCTCTGTGCTTCCTGGACTTGGGTGGCTATTTCCTGTCCCATGTTAGGGAAGTTTTCAACTATAATCTCTTCAAATATTTTCTCAGGTCCTTTCTCTCCTTCTTTTCCTTCTGGGACCCCTATAATGAGAATGTTGTGGCGTTTAATGTTATCCCAGATATCTCTTAGGCTATCTTTGTTTCTTTTCATTTTTTTTTCTTTATTTTGTTTTGCAGCAGTGAATTCCACTATTCTTTCTTCCAGGTCACTTATCCGTTCTTCTGCCTCAGTTATTCTCCTATTGATTCCTTCTAGTGTATTTTTCATTTCAATTATTGTATTGTTCATCTCTGTTGTTTGTTTTTGTTTCTGTTTTTGCAGTACACAGGCCTCTCACCATTGTGGCCTCTCCCGTTGCGGAGCATAGGCTCTGGATGCGCAGGCTCAGCGGCCATGGCTCACGGGCCCAGCCGCTCTGTGGCATGTGGGATCTTCCCGGACCAGGGCACGAACCTGTGTCCCCTGCATTGGCAGGTGGACTCTCAACCACTGCGCCACCAGAGAAGCCCTATCTCTGTTGTTTGTTCTTTAATTCTTCTAGATCTTTGTTAAACATTTCTTGCATCTTCTCGATCTTTGCCTCCATTCTTTTTCCGAGATCCTGGATCATCTTCACTATCATTATTCTGAATTCTTTTTCTGGAAGCTTGCCTATCTCCACTTCATTTAGTTGTTTTTCTGGGGTTTTATCTTGTTCCTTCATTTGGTACATAGCCCTCTGCCTTTTCACCTTGTACCTCTTTCTGTGAATGTGGTGTTTGTTCCACAGGCTGCGGAACTGTAGTTCTTCTTGCTTCTGCTATCTGCCCTCTGGTGGATGAGGCTATATAAGAGGCTTGTGCAAGTTTCCTGATGGGAGGGACTGGTGGTGGGCAGAGCTGGCTGTTGCTCTGGTGGGCAGAGCTCAGTAAAACTTTAATCCACTTGTCTACTGATGCAAGGGGGGGCTGGGTTCCCTCCCTGTTGGTTGTTTGGCCTGAGGTGACCCAACATTGGAGCCTACCCGGTCTCTTTGGTGGGGCTAATGGCGGGCTCTGGGAGGGCTCATGTCAAGGAGTACTTCCCAGAACTTCTGCTGCCAGCGTCCTTTTCCTCACGGTGAGGCACAGCCATGCCCTGCCTCTGCAGGAGACCCTCCAACACTAGCAGGTAGGTCTGGTTCAGTCTCCTTTGGGGTCACTGCTCCTTCCCCTTGGTCCCACTGCACACACTACTTTGTGTGTGCCCTCAAATAGTAGAGTCTCTGTTTCCCCCAGTGTTGTCAATGTCCTGCAATCAAATCCCGCTAGCCTTCAAAGTCTGATTCTCTAGGAATTCCTCCTCCTGTTGCCGGACCCCCAGGTTGGGAAGCCTGACGTGGATCTCAGAACCTTCACTCCAGTGGGTGGACTTCTGTGGTATAAGTGTTCTCCAGTTTGTGAGTCACCCACCCAGCAGTTATGGGATTTGATTTTATTGTGATTGCGCCCCTCTTACCGTCCCATTTTTGCTTCTCCTTTGTCTTTGGATGTGGGGTATCTTTTTTGGTGAGTTCCAGTGTCTTCCTGTCGATGATTGTTCAGCAATTAGTTGTGATTTTGTTGTTCTCGAAAGAGGGAGTGATAGCACATCCTTCTACTCTGCCATCTTGAACCAATCCTTGACATTATTTTTTAGTCTAGTCTGAAAACTTTGTTTTTCAATTTGAGTATTTTCCCCTTTACTTTTAATGTAATTTTTGTACAAGATGAATACTTCTATTTTGAACACTCTTAGTAAGTGTTCATATTTTTCCTACCTATTCTATGTACTTTTTTGTTCCCTTTCTTTATTTTGTTTGATTAATATGTATATTATTCATTATTTCATTCATGTTCTAGGCAACAAAAACATTAGACTGTATTTGTTGGTTATCTCCCAGTTTATAATTAGTGTTCTTATGTTTTAAGTATATATCTGTTCTTATGTTTTAAATATATATCTTTACATAATATATAAAGATATACATACGTATCATGTAAAGTTATATACTTAAAACAAGATATATATATATCTTTTGCAACAATACCCCCTCATTCTCATACTACTTTGATTTTTATTGATACCTACTGTCATATTCTGCAAAATCAAAAACAAACAAACAAAGCAAAACACCTCACTTCAGCAATCTTAATTTAGGTTTACTCTCTGTGGTTCACAAATCTTTATGTCTATTCAACATGGACTATTCGAGATCTAAAAACATTCCTTGCTGGGTTGCAACAACTGATATTCTCCTCAGATTGCAAATCTTCCCAAAAGTGTTCTTCTCTAATATATTCTCTCAGTAGGATCCTGCTATATTTTAATCCAGAACCTCAAAGGTAATCTAAACAATACATAGTGTCTACACTTTTCTCCTTTACCCTCTGCAATTAACAGGTCATCTTTTCTCATTAATTTATCCACCTAATATTGTTCCTACACCCTCTTTTTCCATTTTTATTCCATTCAAGATTTTTACCTTGCATCTCTTTTCAGCTCACCTCTTCAAAAAATTCTCCATCCAGCTGTGGGAATGATATCATAAATTGGCAAATCTTAATGCACTTATATTCTAAGCCATTTACTGGTCCCTTATTGCCTAAAGCTCCTCTTTATAACTGATGGTGCCTTTCAGGATATGACCCCAACTTGTTCTTCAGTTTCATCTCCTTCCATTCAATGCTTTCTTTTTTTTTTTTTTTTTTTTTGGGTACATGGGCCCCTCCCTGTTTTGGCCCCC